>NC_091946.1:18822852-18862852 GCF_041260155.1 Ptychodera flava | reverse complement strand
TACATACATACATACATACATACATACATAGATACATACATACATACATACATACATACATACATACATACGTACATGTATGTATTGAACCACTCTTTTTTTTTGGAGTGGAGATTTAGCCAAGAGGTTCTCTCTGTGGCCTCTCCGCTAGGCGACTGATACCGTATGTTGTGGGTTCGAACCCGATTGAAAACTAGCCGTATTGTCTACCCTGGGTTGGCAACTTTGCTGGTAGACATAATTGTTCCCCAGGTTATCTTTCGCCCAGTTAAAGTGATGAAATTCGTTTCTTTGCTTAGATAAAGTGTGTATGTGCGATGTATGATAGTGAGCATGCATGCTTGCGTGCTTCACGAACTCTATAACGTGTGGAGCGGTCTCAATAAGAAAATTGTAACAACTTAGCCGGCTATTGAACCATTCTTTTTTGGGAGTGGAGATTTAGCCGAGTGGTTCTCTCTGTAGCCTCTCCGCTTGGCGACTGATGCCGTATGTTGTGGGTTCGAACCCGATTGAAAACTAGCCGTATTTTCTACCCTGGGTTGGTAACTCTGCTGGTGGACATAATTGTCCCCAAGGTTATCTTTCGCCCAGTTAATCCGATGAAATTCGTTTCTTCGCTTCGATAAAGTGTGTATGTGCGATGTATGATAGTGAGCATGCGTGCGTGAGTGCTTCATGAACTCTACAACGTGTGGAGCGGTCTCAGTCAGAAAAAATGTAACAACTTAGCCGGCTATTGAACCACTCTTTTTTTTGGAGTGGAGATTTAGCCGAGCGGTTCTCTCTGTGGCCTCTCTGCTAGGCGACTGATATGATGCCGTGTGTTGTGGGTTCGAACCCGATTGAAAACTAGCCGTATACATACATACATACATACATACATACATACATACATACATACATACATACATACATACATACATACATACATACATACATACATACATACATACATACATACATACATACATACATACATACATACATACATACATACATACATACATACATACATACATACCTACCTACCTACCTACCTACCTACCTACCTACCTACATACATGTATTATTTTTTCCTAATATTATTTTAATTAGGACGGACATTTCTCTGTATGTTTCAGGACACTCCAGTAGGGGATGTTATTTTTGCCTTTCCTCATGACCAGGTAAGTGTATTTAAATTAACCGAAAACTGAATCGAAACATATGGCGAAGGATATTTGCTTTGAAGTGAAAAAGTGAACAGTGTCTATTTTGAAAATGATATGTACAAATTTTTTGAAGAGTATCTCTCCGAAATATACTTTCTCACTATTTCTCGAATTTTTACACCTTTTTGCCCTTCAAAATTAATAATTACAACAATTGTAACAACGTAAGAACAACACATCAACAACTAAAACAATAAAATAATAATAATAATGTATTATTATTATTATTATTATTATTATTATTATTATTATTATTATTATTATTACAGGTTTAGGGGCTATAAGTATTATATAGAAATCTAATAACAATTCATTGAAGCTATGGGAATTCTGACAAAAAGGTGATGTTTATTTTAATTTTGTCAAAAGGGGTGATTTATAATTGTCGTAGGCCTATGTATATTCTCTCCGCCCAGTTAGGTACGGGGTTTCTTTTGACATCACTACCCTTATATTCATATATATTCATATACTTACAAAACCAACAGTCGTTGTGTCTGGCAGCGCGTGCTCACAGCTGCTGAGCTGCACAGCGTAACGTTTGTTGCAGGCCCATCATGGCAGTCGTGAGCGCCTACAAACAAGGCACAGCGACTTTGGAGAGTCTATGCCAGTGGAATGTTCAACGTATCTTCAGCGTGGCATATGTAGTTGTGGCGAAAACCATAAACCCTCTCCCTGTGCTGACGTTGTTGGGTTTTATTTTGTTCATGTGCATTTACTGTAAGCAATGGAGGAAGTTTTGGGATGGAAATAGAGCAAAAGCATGAGTTTTTCCGCGAAATCTGTGCTGAAAATATAACTTCAAGCATGCGCACTCGTTTGCCAGTATAGTCTGCCAATATGAGCAGGCGCAATTGAGTCTACTTGCGTGTGAATGTGTCGTCTGTACACTACGTCTCGTGCCATAATCATGTCGTTGAGCTTTGCATGTTGACAGAAACTGGAATTACTGCAGAGAATACCTTTCAGGACATCACATATGAGTCTCTAGTTAACAAGTAGGACGTTTAGGAAATGCTTTCAGAAAGTTCACGCCGCCTGTGGCCATTTTGTGGAGTATAAGCTTATAGGCCTACATACCTGGAGCGTATACAGTATTTATACTGTACATATTGCCGATTGTATGCGATGGAATTTTGCGTTTCACGTCGTTCAATCGTTCAGATGGAAATGCCGCCCTTCTCCAAACTTTGAAAAATTAGGGTGACAGACTTTGGAATGCTAACTCTTGTATAACAATGACGTAATTTATTGAGAAGACATTTGTATTCGAGCACGGCAACAGTTTTTGATTTGAGAACTCTCATCATGTCGGATTCACTGAAACAGTGGGTATTCAAGAACTTTTTCCTATGTCCATGTAGCACTTGTGCAAAAATAAGCGAATCCACAGGCCTTTGGCGAATCAATAAATGCGTTTTTCACCAAGCTGAAAGGTTGAAAGATGCGTCCGTCACTTTGGGACGAGCTAGATAAATGCAGTCAAACCCAGCTGGGCATAGAAATTTGCCTTGTATGACTTAGTTCTGGACACGACCGGCCGTGACGTGGAACTTCGCAACAAAGTTTCAATATCTGAACTGACGTACTTGAATGACAGGCACAGGAAACGATGGCCAATAAAAACGCATTCTCGTTGCATTTTGATAATAATGTATCAATCACAACGACACGGAAATTATGCCTTTCCCAACAGAAGGGCCATGGTCTATTTTTAGCCCTGCTACAGTATGTCTTAGTGCTGATGAAAAGGCCATATTGTTTTCATGTTGTCATGGCGACTTTTAAAATTTGCATACAACTCTGAGAGTGAAACGTGTTCATAGGTCACAAAACTGCCACTGTCGTCAATTATACCTGTTTCCTTGGGTATAAAGGTGTGCAAGTATACACATCAGAATACACATCAGGGCAGAATCTTGTAAAATACCCCTCTCTTGTCTGGTTAACGAAAGAAGATACCCCTGGTCTAAAATATGCATGGACTACCAGCCGCTGGGCTACTGACTTCAGAAAATGGTAGCCCAAGTGGACTACCAGGGAAAATAAGTTAATTTTGAGCCCTGAGCAGTATTAAACATGAAACATTTAACTTGTAATATTTCCCCCTTGTTTTGGCCTGCTGGTTTAAAAAAATTGTTTAAAGGTATACAGGCACCATATTCAAATTTAGCCATTGCTACCATGGAAAGGGGAGATCTAGTAAATCATAGAGTTTATGGGGTCACGCCAGGTCACACAAAAAGTAATGTACCATTACATGGCCATAATTGTACTTTAGTTAAACAATCAGAAATAATTTGTCCTTATTATTCTTCCTGGAATGAGGCAAAGAAATCAAAATAAATCATAATAAAATGAACATTAATATGTCGTTAATTATAAATCCATAAAATAAATAAGTACCTGTGAATTATGTTTAAAAAAAAAAAAACTGTGGGCTACTGTTCCTGCTTGTGATAAATAATGGTACACTGGGTGATAAGGGGAATTGGGTTCGCATACTAGTAGAATTACTTTTAGCACATAAAATTAATTTGAAGGCATGAACTTAATTCGAGGAATGCTTAATAAGTTAGTACTATACTATATAACACTTATTTGGGATGGCTGCATGAAACAAAATTAAAAATGCTTGAAAGACTATTTATGGTCTATATAAAATTAATTCAACACACTGAAATTAAAAGAAAACAATTTTGACCAGAATGGCCCCAATATACATTATCTTTATTAGTCTTCCTAGAATGAAGGCAAAGAAATTACAATATTATAAAAGAACAAATGTTAAAAGTTGTTACTTAGAAATCCACAAAATAAAGAAAAAACAGTAAATTATGTTTTAACATAGATCCTCTCAAGGGTCTATGGTTTTAAATAAAAAAAACTGTGGTTACCAAAATGGTTACCATGGCAACATAAAACAATAATGAACATGGAGTTCATGCTGTGATAAATACACTTAGGAGAACATTTGCATAGTAACTGGAATTACTTTTTAATGGAATTTGGAAAAAATTGAAATTTTAAAATGCAAATAGGTTACTATGGAAACACAGGGCAGTAAAAATAGATATCGTATTTTGTCTGTCTCCCAAAATATCCCTTTGGTATAATATTTCTGTTGGTTACTGGATCTTTACACTGGATATTTGGTCTTTCTAACCCAAAATATCCCTTTGATATAACACATTCTGTTGATTACTCGATTTTAGGCGGAATCTTTGAAAAACTGGTAAATTTTACTCCTGAATGGTTTCCATGGAAACATCTCACATTAAAATGAGTGTGATTTTTTGGTGTGCTACCCAGAAAAACCCTTATTATCAATTTTTTACATCAATCAATAGTTCTTTAATAGGAATTAAGGAAAAAGTAACATTTTCAATCCCAAAATAGTTACCATGGCAACTCGAAACATTAAAATAAGTCTGGTTTTTGTGTTCTCTGACCCAAACGACCTGACCAGATAATTTTCATATCAATAAAACTAACTTTTTATGGGATATTAGAAAAACTAAAATTTTCAACCCCTAAAATAGTTACCATGGAAACATGGGGCAGTCAAATCGATATCATATTTGGTCTTTTCGACCCAAAATACCCTTATGGTGAAATTTTCACGGAACTTAAACCTTTTATTATTCGTGTTATTATTTCTATATAATACGTATATTAATTATTATTATTATTTTGATTGGAATCTTGCAGAGTGTCAGAACTAGCAATACGATAAACGAGACATCCGGCTCAGCAAGAAATTATTCAAGTGTATCTCCAACGTTTGCAAGTGCGTTTGTACAAATAACAGATGGAAATAAGGTTAGCAGATTTAAACAAATCTGCGCAATATTTGTCCAGTTGATGCACTTACGCAGACGTTCAGGCATCATTGACACACGTACTGATTCCCATAAAGATATCACTGCAAAGTCCACACATGTCGAAGTTTTTACATACAGAATGTTTGTAACAAAGTGTCAATTTTCCATGAGGGGGAGGGAAAGAGAGGGGATGAAGAGGTGGAAGAAAGGAAGGATGGATGGATGGTTTGATGGATGGATGGACGTGTGTATGACCAAACAAGTACAACCTCTATACACAGTAGTAGGGTCAAATGGAAACGGTTATTTTTTATATTCCTTACATCAGAATGAGCGATTTACAGTAGACTCAGAAACGGGTAACATTTCTGTGCAGGGGTACCTTGACCGCGATATAGAGCCTGAATATATCCTTGTTATTGTGATGAAAAATTATCAGGTAGGTTCTCACGATTTCCTGTCATTTTCATTGCTTCTTAGAAAAGAAAAATGCATATCATTCCACAGTCCATCCTTATTATTGTACAATGTACACTAGAAAAAAGCAGTGTCCATAATAATAAGATATTAAATACGCCATTAATCATAAAACATTTCTTGACCTTAGTCCGCTTAAACCTAGTCTTTGTGGGCTATAACTTACACATACACAGGACTGCATAATATAAGCAGGTTACACGAAACAAAACATATCCTTACAAGTTTCTTAATACGTTACTGTAATTTAGTAAAAATTACAGAGATAACCAACTATCACCTGTCTTGACAATAAAAAGAAATGATAACGCATTGTTAAGCGTGATTACATAAAAGTGTTACAGAGCCAACTATCGAGAAAAAAGCTTTCACAAATCAGATATTTTCAATCTGCCTAGCTGTGAATATACCCTTAATTATGTCCCAAGCCAAGCAGATTTTTTAGCATTAATATCATTCCTCTACTTTCAAGTGCTTACAGAAAAATATATACCATACTTGCAAAACCTCCGAAATGTAACGTTGTTCGAAATTATTGGCTACGATACTATATATACATACCAGAAGTGAACATTGTATATATATATATATATATATATATATATATATATATATATATATAATATATATATATATATATATATATATATATAAACAAATTACTTCAAGTACAAAGTAATGAAATCTATTACTTAACTTTCATGCATCTTGCAATCTATCTGAGGATTTACATTACAAGATGCATGAAACTTAAGTAATAGATTTCATTACTTTGTACTTGAAGTAATTTGTTTATTTATGACGCTCTGCTTTAGCATCGAGCACTGTAATTTCCCACAAGGACATCTGTATTCTTCGATATATATATATATATATATATATATATATATATATATATATATATATCGTTCAATTACTTCGTAAAACGTTCCATACATAAATAGATGGTATGTCAAGTCATAGATAAATACTGCCGACATTGCGCTTTTTGAAAATTTCGATTGGATTCGGTGCCCTTAGTTGAAGATGCGATATTATAAATACTGGGCTATTTCCAATATGAGCCATTATCTTTGTTCTATAAAATGGGATGCCTTTTTCAACACAGGACGATAGCCATACTCGATGTACTCTAAAAGTAATTCTTGAAGATGTGGAAGGATGGCCGCTGTACTACAATGAAACGTGTGAGATGCCAACGAGGGAACCACGACAAGGATTGGTACGTAATCACAATTCTTTAAATTTTTGGTGAGTACTGATATTATTCTGGACTTTAAGGGACCGGTATCACAATGCCTACAGTCAGTGGCGAATGACGGTCAAGTAAATTCTACTATTTCCTGAAATAGACGAATTCATTTTTTGGCGTACTTTCAATTTTAATGTTAGTTTTAACTCAGATATTGTATGTTTTTGTACTCACCATTCAGACTTCGACGCAATTTGTGCATTTGTATCTCGAATTTCAAATTCGTTTTTGAATAAAAGTTTGAATAAAAGTGGATGTTGCATCTTTGAGTTACAGCTACGGACGGTACCAAATCTAATCCCCCATAACTACGTCCGCGGGGACTAATAACGATAAGATGTATATTATAAGCTAAAATGTGATTAACGTATTATCACAGTTACTTCAAGTAGAGTAAAGGTGATATTATGAACAAGATCTGTTTTATTTTGAAATTTGTGACACATTTGCAGGATATGCCGATTGCGTTCTACTTTGGGAAGGCAAAGTTGCCACTTGAAGTAATCTCACCAAGAATCAATTATGAAGATTTCAAGACAGATTCTGATAATGATAAGTGTAAGTCAAAATGGAAAAAAAAGAAAAATTCCAATGCCACCTCACCACTTTGTCAGATGTTTTTGTATTTCATCTTTGCATGATCTCAAAAGTATTTTGAGGAATGCACGAGACAACTGGGTTAAGGAAATGTATTTGTCCTGCTGAATCTTCAATAGTACCACAGAAAACAAGGATATGTCATGTGCGTTGTAAA
This sequence comes from Ptychodera flava, assembly GCF_041260155.1. NCBI lineage: Eukaryota > Metazoa > Hemichordata > Enteropneusta > Ptychoderidae > Ptychodera > Ptychodera flava. The sequence goes on along the minus strand of NC_091946.1, from coordinate 18,855,328 downwards.
ATGTTATTGGATTTTGTATTTTTAAGGTTTTATCAGGGCATCACAGTAAACAATCTTTTCAGCTTATAAATACCTATATAAGCAACTGCATTAAATTTACAAAACTTTCCTCTCATCTGTAGCTAGTTCAAGAGAGTTTTCACTATTGCAAACTGTGTCGCCGATGGCGCTGTTCAAGTTGCACATTACGTGATTGGATATGTAATCACCTGGTCGTACTGACTTACACTATTATGCCAACGTTCATGAGAGTAGCTAGTTCATGAGAGTTTTCACTATTGCAAACTGTGTCACCGATGGCGCTGTTCAAGTTGCACATTACGTGATTGGATATGTAATCACCTGGTCGCACTGACTTACACTATTATGCCAACGTTCGCGTACACTTGTAAGAATGCAAAATCATTCAAACAAACCAATTGAAGAAAAACTGACTGATAAATTTTGACACGTTTTCACCAAACTTAAATACTCAATAGGTATCGTGTTACTCTTGTAAGTTTCTGTATTTTTAGGTAGGTTTACAGTGTTTGCCCACGTACGTACGAGTTACCCCTTCATGAACTTTAAAATTCAAGTATCTGATGGTGAAATAAAAGTGAAGAGCTCGGGCGGTCTCGAAATAAATACCAGCGTATATTTGGAAAAGGTATGACTTTTCTAGTCGTTATTGCAAGAAACCAACATGCATAGGTGAAGACGTAGCGCACTTACTTTGCGTGACGTTGAAGATCGGGAGGGGCAGAATTTTCTAAGATTTTCTCACAATTTTCGAAGCCGGTTATAGTATATTAAAGGCAAACCTTACGTACTATATAAACAAAATACATTATTTCCTCATCTGTTCCCCTTATATGATATTAAGATGGCAAGCATATATTTAAGTCAAAATTGTAACGTCGGCGACTACCAAAGTGTATTATTTTTCACATATGGCAATGCATACAGATAGAGAGCAATAGCTATGCAAATAAGCAAAACGCTATAGCGTTAAATACTCACGGTAGGTACACTTCAGCTATGATTTGTGGGAGAGGGTAGCTGAATTTAGTATTAGCTGAACCCCCTTCCAATTCAAACTCCCGACACTTCGTCTCGTTGTATTTATAATAAGTAATCTCGTTCTGACCGGAGGTGGAGGAACTAATCATTTTCAGCATATCTGGTGTCAGATATGAAAGCACGCACATATAGTTTTACATGTTAAATCAAGGTTACACCAGAGCAAGACTTGTCTCTGCATTCAAACGCTTTTTTGGCAGGTATCGCAAGCTGGTAGATAAATACAATATCTCTCTTCGACAAATGATTGCTGATGGCATTGGTGACATGGGGCCTTAGTTAGTGACCACTACCACAGAGAAACATGGACAGAGTAGCAACGGGTATTGTTTAAGGCGTGAAGTGGTTACGTAACCAATCCATGTTCGCCTCGCCTCAGGTTGCTCTCGCCTCTCTTTTCCGAAGAGTGCCGACCATGCATCCTTCGGTAATTTTCGGATTTTCGCCAATTGTTAAGCGAAAGTATGTTCGGCAAAGTTTGTGTTGTTGTTGTCGTGTGGTGCTGAGCGGAATTGACGTGCTGGCGAAAACGGGAGTGTTTTGAGCTTCAGGAAAGTGAGTTTTACCGTTTTAAAAATTCCTCTCATATTTTTATGAATATATTATGAGTGTGTTTGAACCAAATTTGAAAGTCTTTTATCGATACTGTCTGGTTTTACTCAATGGTTTACGGTCAGTCAAACCGTCGATTATATGTGCGTCAAGGAAGAACATGTTTATGAAACTGCTGGAGTGTTATGTTTGATTGTCGTGAAGCAGTGTTTCTGGCCTGAGAGCTCACAAAGTAACTATGGTTGCTACGCGACTGGCAGTACGATGCCATCTCGTCGTATTTTTCGCATAATCTCATGTAATTATCAACCACAAACAAAGCCTCCAAAAAGTTTAACACCTTTGAAGCTCATTTTAATATGAAAAGCCAATAGTCTACCGAGACGACCATGGAACAAAAGGCATGCAAGCGTTACGACTCTGTGTATGTTTCTCTGTGCCACTACGTATCTGACTTACAGATTGATATATGGCGGGTGCCACATGTGGGACAGGATGCGTTACTATTTTCGAAACACCTGACATCACTTCTTGGTCTTTTGGCCAGAGGTCCATATATCTTTCTTTCATGAATTTGACTTTGTTTGTGTACCGTCTATTTACTGTCTGTTCTGTGCTGTTTTGTGTCTATGTTTACAACTATTGTCTTACAAATTATGACATAGTGTTATTGGATTATGGATTGGTATGATTGCGATTATTTGAATATTGAATATTATCGGATCATGATTAGCGTTCACCTTCGTGACATCTTAGTATTATCTCGGTAGCTACCTTGTATTTCCATTGATGGTAACACTACGTTCCACGGTGCGATGAACAAATTTCCACAAATAATTCGGCGCAAGACGTTGGACGTGTGTGACTTGTTATGAAAAAAAATGTCTCGAATCATATACCGCACAGGCTTTACTCTTTATCCTGCGAACATCGCTAACGTCTTTATTCCCTCAAGAAACTTTTTTAAGGTAGAATGCACTTCCGGGACAGGTACTTTGTCTCTCAAACTTTTACAACTCTTTTCTGATCTACTACAGTCGGGGGTTAAAAATCTTTCATCGTCTTAGATTTTAGAAAATCGAAATTCGATCGAATTTTATTTTTCTCCTTAGGGTTAACACAGGGATGGCGAGCATTTTAATGTCAAAAATCGGTAAAGCTTTGGTCATTTGTTTCTCTGGTAAAAAAAATTGCACAATGACTTTCGAGTTTTATTCTTCATTTTGAAAGAGAATGGTTGAAAGATTCTTGTAGGAAATTTTAGCAAAAGTTTAAGTCTTTCACTTTCGAGGTAGATATAACCTTAATCTCCGCGTTAGCTGTCTGATGCAAACCCTACGCGACACAAAATATCATCTTTATTGTAGCACGGGTCCCGGAACACATTGGTGAGTGTCAGCCTTATGCATTTTACACATGCGCAGTCTCGCACAGCTGATGTGATATGTATCAGGAAATATCGGCGTCTCACGCCTCGTCTTTCTTTCCAACAGGCAAATTTTCCTCCAAATGCTTTGTACGATAACCGATGGTTCAACCGAACAGACTATGCCGGCATCAAAGCCTTTCCGCATGCATTATTAAAGGTAGACTTTAACAACATCAACACAAAATATTCTTCGATACCGATGCATGTCACAATCTATGGAGCGGGTAAAAAAGTGCTTTCGACTGACGTTTTGATAGACTATATAGGTAAGCATAAGATATTGTTTTAACTAAGGAGACAAATGGAAGAAGGGCTTATTGAAAGATAAAAATGACCTAGAAATACAAAACTCTAAGGAGAAGAGCGACTTAATCAACTTTGACATACATTAATACAATGTCTTATGTACCACCTGTAACAATGCCAACCATTGAATTTTGTGATAATGACGTCCAAACAGTGATGCGTCAAATACGTAATGGGTTTATGGAACTAAGTTGGTAGGTACAATGATTACAATAGTTATCGGAGTTTACAATCGGTATTCAATAGGATGTGTACTTCCAAATTAGAGACATTGAAAAAAGATTACCTTTATTGCACAGAGCAGAAAAAAACGACACCGGCAATATAAGTGAATCGTCGTGTAATGTTATGTAACAATGCCAACCATTGAATGTTGTCAATGATAAACGAAGATGCGTCAAATATTTTGATGGGGCTAGGTTAGTAGGTACTCGTGTGTTCAATGAATATTAATCGGAGTTTGCCTTCGGTATCCAATTTTGTAACATTCAGTGTAGATGATCTTCATTGTATTCAGCATGCAAAGAACGACAATATAATTGAATCATCGTGTAATGTTATATTCTCACATGTTTCACGTGTTAAAAAGTAACTTTAGAAATATGTGATGTCTGTTAACAATTGATACCATATAATAAACGGTTTTTCTCTTTAATGATAAGGTTGTCCAGTGGGAAAATATGGGATGCGATGCGAAAAACTTTGTATCTGCAAGAATGATGCAGACTGCAGTGTATTTAATGGCGCATGTAACTGTAAACCAGGATGGTATGGACCTTCTTGTGATATCCGTAAGTCTACGTTTCTGTTTATGTAAAATAACAATATAGTTTTGCATGAAGTGAAAACATGTGCGTCGAATTCATTTGCACATATTATTATATTTCGACGGGAGGCATAGAGACGATAAAACAACGGGATTTGAGAGAAACGCAGCATTTTCTTCATTGTATGTACCTTTGCTGTCCCATTTGTTGTCAAAACAATGCGGTACTTTTGTATATAGAGATAATTATTGAAAGAGAAAGAAGTGAATAGGTGAGTAGGTTATTTTTCCTTTCCTTTATTCCTATTCATATCAGATTCTCAGTTGACAAACTTTCAGAAAGAATATGGTTAGTCTTACAATTACAAAATCATTCAGATTAATTGTATGTAAAATTCCCAAGTACTACTACACGTGGCCTTCATCGTAAAATCCACTATGTTGCGATTTACAATAAAGAATGGTCCGTTCATACTTTTTTCACTCTCACACGTCCTCTGCTGCCACTTTGTATCCCCTGGTAAAACCTACTCCGGTGATAGCGATAATGTTTATTCCTCGATGGCAAGGCCATCAATAAATTCATTTTCGTCTATTGCAATCCGGTCAAATACCCAGTCAAACGACAAATACTTCAGATCTTGACTACAAATTACTCTGCAAGAAGGTTTACTTCATGTGTACCCCTTGCTATGGCAGAGGCGAGTAATGACCAAGTTAGCCAAACAGGTAAAACTAGATAGAATGACATGAGAAAGATGTCTGGTACAGTTGACGGTCATACTTATAGGCCTATATTTTCTCACTATCTGTGAGTTACAACTAGATCGTAACGCAAATCTTTCCTCGCTATATAGCAAATGTTTCAACCAATCAAATGAGTAACCAACAACCAACAAAGCCGACAACCGACTTCCTCTCGATGTATTTCCGTGAATGTTAAAAGACCAGATAATCAAATTACTGATCGACGAAAATCATAGATTTAATCTATTTCGTGTATTGGTTTATTAGCTAATGTGAGAATGGATACTGTTCTATGAAAACATTTTGATAAAAGCAACACATGTAGTCAATCATATCGTCTGGTTACGACTTCGCCAGAACTGGTCAAATCTTGTTCGGATTCTGAAACCAATGCTGGGAGCATTGGAATCATAGTGTTTGCAAGGTTCCAGTGAGTGAATCTGATTCGAAAGCTAACTGCTGTGAATTCGACTTCCTGAATGTTTGCCAAAGACCACTGGTATAACATTTTCGTAGAAGCATAGTCGCTCCGGCATAATTCTTTTTTTATATATTATATAGCAAAACCAGTGGTTGAGATTTTGCCAAAGCAACTGTACGTTGAATATGGTACTGTAGCATTTCTGACGTGTAAGATTCACAATGTAGCGTTGCCAGAGGAAAACAACGAATGGATGAATAGGATCTCCTGGTCTCTTAACAACGAATACTTAAATCACCACTCATTGAATGCTACCAAGCATGACTTTTTTATTGATGAACACACTATGGGGTAGGTATATCGAAGAGATAAAATATGGCAAACGTTAATAAGCAAGCTAATGTTTCAAGATGTCTTCTTAAAATTTGTAGTTTTCACAAGAACTTCTTATTGTAATCTTTGAACTAGGATTGAAGTTTGATGAAATGAAATGGTCTACGTTTTATTGCTCGACATCCTGCTGTTTTTTGAGTTGGAAAATGTTACGTCTGTGACATTACATGAAGATCAGTGAATTCCTAGAAGAGTCGTAAGCAGGCCGTCTTATCTATGCTCGCCTCTACGTCGGATATCTCCGTGTCGTAGATTACTATATGGTGTAATCAAAAGCATTAAGCTGACGCCATGGCTTTATTTTTGCAGAATATCTGTCTTGCAAATCCAAGGAGGAGTTTCCGGAAAAACGACTGGTCAGTATGGATGTGAAGTAACTGACAAATATAATAATGTCTACGTCGCTTCCTCAACTGTTGCCACGGGTATGCATTTCTTTGGAGTTGCATTCACACACATAAAATAACTCAACGCAGATGAACTTGAAAGTAAGGGAGCGTTCAGTCATTATTTATTGCCGGGGATGGGCCGGCAAATCCAGCGAAGGGTGCTGGGGTTCATCTGAAATTAGAAAACTGCGATGGAGGGCCATTCCTTTTCAAAATAGCAAAGGCGGGTCATTGATTTAAAAAAAAAAAACTTCATCCCGTGAAAAAGCTTACGAAACTTGCCGGGAAATGACGGAGATTGTCTACATATTTTCTTTCTCTCAGTGTCTTAGAACAGCTTTTACCAGTGGAAGTGGCAGATTCTTTGCATGATGTCGCCAAGGTTTGGGTCAGATTATGAAACATGGCCTGAGCGTATACCTCATATACGGACCCATGTATAAACATATAAACGCACAACATATGATTTTTGACATATACGATTCTTGACCTGCATCAAAGTAAGATGTACTTAGGATGATGCATGTACACAAATGATTAATTCAAGTTTCAATAGTAACAGGCTTCTGATAAAAATTTGGGAAGTGTTTGCGTATGAGACATGACTTAGACAATATCTAAGTTCTTTCACATTAGAGGCCATAGGGCACAAAACATGCGATAGTTGACACAGATTGTATGAACTATATGGTATTTCTTAATTAAAAAACTCTATTTAGGATAACGAAATATAGATTACACTATATTTACATAAAGTTTCAATTCAATAACCTTCAAATAAAAATGTGGAAAGAGTGTAACTATGAGACGTAGCTGAGCCTATACTTTATAGTCGCGCCAGCGGCTTACTGACTACGCATGCGCTTATTTATAATATACTATGCGAGTAACCGGAAGTGTACCCTTCTTTCGTGGGCGCCGCCATGTTTTTTTGAGTGCTCGTAAATAAACAAATTCGAAACTTACTCTCTATTATTTTATAACATGCCATTAATAAAATATATCTTTTCTATTAGCGAGTAATTATTATTATTCACCCTGTCGCTTATACAAAATTTCTTATCACGGCTAAAAATTAAAAGAAGAGAGAAAACTATCGTGCATATGAACGAGAACATTCGCAAAGAATGCTGGGATTGAATCTTAGAAAGGCGCCCTCTGTGTCAATAACTATATGCAAAATTTACCCGTTTTTAGAAGTATCGCTGGTTTTCAGCTTACAATATCCGAAGTTTGGCGTTACAGTTATTATTGCAAAGTTAATGATGGCACAATACGTCCCTTGTTAAACACAATAGATAGTAATCATGGTAAAAATTGCAAATTTATGTCAAACTTTTTTACACATAACACAAAATCTATACCTACAGGGTCTGACATCGTGTACGTGAACTGTCATCAGATGGTAAACCGGTCATACTTGTACAAACGTATATAGAAAGTAACAATTAATTCTATTATATCCTTTATGATTACTAATCATGAATCCATACAAATAACATTTTTAATCTCAAGGCGCGACACCAAGGGCTGAGCCCAATATAATATTACATAGAAGGTCATATGACAAAAAACATAGTTGACAATGGATCTTGGTCAAAGTAAGATCTTTTAAGGACAATATAATTTAGTACACTATGTTTGTGCAGTTTCAATATTAACAGCGTTTTCTTCAAAAAATCGGAAGTGCTAAGCTGTCGGACATAGCTTAACCTATACCCTATTAAGCGTTGTAAAAACATTTGACAGTTGTCTGAAATTAGTTTTACTCATATATATATATATATATATATATATATATATATATATATATATATATATATATATATGTGTGTGTGTGTGTGTGTGTGTGTGTGTGTGTGTGTGTTACATTTATATCAATAGTGTCTAGTGGTACTTACCACAGCATATTGAAATACCCAGTACTCAGCTTCTGGACATCGCCTGTATATCTGTGTCTTACGCTGTTACTGTTGATAATCAAATCCGGGTCCAGACTTTATTTTTACTTTTCAACGGTAACATTAACGCACATGACACAGGGACAAATTACATTTAAGATGGAGGTATTAAAATAAGTCGACTAATACACTATAATCGATGAATGGAATAAAAGTACAAAAAAAAACTGTCTAAAGTTAGAGTAACTATAGCTTTAATTTAAAATTAATTCTTTTCTGATCGTTAAATGTCGCTCGTGGGTGTTTTGATAAGCGCTAGAAAGAATGTGAAATTATTCATAATAATATAACCGATAATGCAAGATAATAGTATTGAGTTATCACAGTATTTCATTGTCGTCAAAATGGAATATGAAAGCGTTTTCCTCTCACATGATTCCTGAGCATTTCACATGTATAATTATGAAGTTTGGCATGATAATCGCAGGCTAGTTGAAATTTTAAGGGCGCGATTTCAGGCTGTTTACTGTTTTCAACTTTCATACAATGCATGTTTATTATATACCTTTTATTAATTTTACTTTACGTAATAGTCTGCCCTACAAATGTCTTTGGCCGATACTGCAACATGTCATGTGAATGCGTACCAGGTTCAACAACTTCCTGTGACCGATATCTCGGCTGCATGTGCACTACTGGCTGGTCAGGAAGACACTGTCATATTGGTATTGTCATATTTAATTTTTAATCATATCACAGAAACTAGTTTTCTACATTGAGGTAGAATGCGTCCCAGGAACGAGTATTCGGACTGTCAAATTCTTTTCATGTATTCTGTTCATTGTTCATATGTGCAGCCTAAGTTTTAAGTTCAGAGATTTCACCGCGTCTTATTTTGTTAAAGTCGAACATTTAATTTTCTGTAGAGGATTAGCACAAAAATTGCAGCCATTTTGAATTTCAAATATCGGCAAATGTCAGGTAGTTTCTTTCTTCGATACCCTGATTTTTGTTTTTGAGTCGGAAGGCGTTGCTGCCGCTTTCCTTGAGCAAGGTCACATTTAAATGTTAAGTCATACAGTTTGAAATTGTTTGACGTTTAAGTCTTATATTTGAGTAGCAGTTAAACAGTCAAAGATTGAGCAGTTGAAGTCCGCATTACGAAACACTGCTTTTTTGTGATTGGATATTTGTGTTAATAAAATCCAAGAAATATATGATGATTTGACGTATGTTGATCTCATAAGTTTTATTTATATACTGGTCTCACTTCTAATAGCAACACGCATCCATGTTGCGAATATTTATTTATTTATAGACCTAGTTCCTCCAACATTTGATGGATGTCCACAGGAGATAACGAAAGTCATCAGAGATGAAGAGACAGATACCAATGTTACGTGGCAGGTACCAACAGTAAGTGATAACTCGGACAATGTTATCGTACAGAACAACTACGCACCTGGCAGTGTCTTCCACATTGGAACAACTGAAGTCAAATACACAGCAATTGACTCGGCAAACAACACTGACACTTGTCAATTTAAGGTCAACGTCATGAGTGAGTAGTTTTGTAATATTTAATGGTCAATGAAGATTCAATTTTAATCTTATGTATGTATGTATGTATGTATGTATGTATGTATGTATGTATGTATGTATGCTGTGCTCTCCCTGGCCTTTCGAAATTGTTAGTAAATTTACGAATTGGGTTCAAAAAATATTGGTAAGCACAAATTATGTTATTCTGAACCCACCAACTTTCAACAAGCACTTCTGGTACTCAATAGATGATTTTAAGGGGATAGAAATGATGAATGATTTCATTATAGACAAAAGAAAATGAAAAATCCCTTTTTAGTTTTTTTGACAATGAACACTCATATTTTGATACGCATTTTCAAAAGATTTATTGAATAACAGTGCATCATGGGTCATGAATGCTTGTAACATTGAAATTTCTTCCTTGTCTCAATAAAGTGTGTAATTTTGGTCAACGGCCAATGAATGTTATTCAATTACTCTATCTTTATTACACAACATAACATCTTCAAGTATATTGTGACACAAATCATAACTCCCTTTGTGTGTGTAGTCAGTGGTTGATGATTATATATATTAATTTATGAAGCGGTCATTAATATTATCAAATATTATCAGTGTTTGCACAAGTTTTAGACGCTAGAAAATCTGTCCCCTGTTTTTTTATATTTGGAAAGCTCTGTTACTTTGAAAGTATGAACGTCATCCATAGGTACTAGGTGGTGCCTCTATAGCTGCAGTCATTATGCCATGTTCATCTCTAAAATTCTTTTTAAACAACCACTGATCAGAACATTTGGCAGTCTGTGGTTTCGCACAAATTTTGTCTCATCTCAATCAAATTTAAGTACGCAAACTGAGACTGGTGATCCTGCTAATGTTTTCTTAGAGACAGTTACACTTTTAAAACGCTGCAGATGATCGTCATTTTTTTGTCTGGATAAACTTTTTGGTCATGGGACTGTGTACAGCATTTTCTCTGGATCATAGAAAACTATCAGTATTCATAACATTTGCTGAGACAGTTTCTTGTAAAATATTTGGAAGGAAACCTATTAAAATTGGCAAGCCGACTGAAATATTCAATTTGCAGATCGTCAAATGACAAATCTATGACATCTAAGTATGGTGTCCAATCCATGCCAAAATTACTACTTTGATTTTACAACACAACATGCCTTCCGAATTCTATTTTACAATTCAACATGCTATTTCACAACACAACATGCCATTTCGGATTCTATTTTACAATTCAACATGCTATTTCACAACACAACATGCCATTCCGAATTCTATTTTACAATTCAACATGCTATTTCACAACACAACATGCCATTCCGAATTCTATTTTACAATTCAACATGCTATTTCACAACACAACATGCCATTCCGAATTCTATTTTACAATTCAACATGCTATTTCACAACACAACATGCCATTCCGAATTCTATTTTACAATTCAACATGCTCTTCTGAATTTCATTTGACAACACAACATGCTCTTCCGAATTTCATTTGACAACACATCATGCCATTCCAAATCCTATTTCACAACTCAACATGCTCTTCCGAATTTCATTTGACAACACATCATGCCATTCCAAATCCTATTTCACAACTCAACATCCCATTCTAAACCTAGCTCTGCGGAGCAGGGCAGTGTTACAGGCTATCGAACAAGATTCAAAATGGCGGACGCGAAATGGTCCCCTTGCACAGAGAGAGAAATGCGAACTTTGCACAAGTCTAAAAACGCAGCTTAGCACATTGTGTATCTAAACAAGATGAGCGTGCTCGAAAACTAGGATCGATCACGATTTTAAATTAAAAATTGGCTGTTTTTGGAAAAGAAACTGCGCGCTGCAATCAGCAGTTTTGTCTATGGTGCACCGTGCGTGGGAGGCTTATCGTGAAAGACCGAGATTTACTATATGTGGCGTCTGATACGGATATGGTCCCATCGCATAGAGAGATGAAAGTGGGCTTTATGTAAGTTCAAAAGCACAGCTTAGCTCATTGTGCATCTAGACAAGTTGAGCGTGCTCAAAATAGGAGATCGATCACGATTTTGGGTGAAAAAAACCCGATTGTTTTCGGTGGAGAAACTGCGCGTTGCAACCAGTGGTTGGTTTTGCCTATGGCGGTCAGCAGGGCTGTGGTGGGAAACTGATTGTTTGTCATATGGTTGGTGAATATTTCCCATTTTATGTACCAATGCAAGCTGCCTGAATTATTGAATTCTTGTTAATAAATCGTGATCGATCCTAGTTTTCGAGCACGCTCATCTTGTTTAGATACACAATGTGCTAAGCTGCGTTTTTAGACTGTTGCAAAGTTCGCATTTCTCTCTCTGTGCGAGGGGACCATTTCGCGTCCGCCATTTTGAATCTTGTTCAATAGCCAGTAACACTGACCTGCTCCGCAGAGCTAGGTTTAGAATGGGATGTTGAGTTGTGAAATAGGATTTGGAATGGCATGATGTGTTGTCAAATGAAATTCGGAAGAGCATGTTGAGTTGTGAAATAGGATTTGGAATGGCATGATGTGTTGTCAAATGAAATTCGGAAGAGCATGTTGAGTTGTGAAGTAGGATTTGGAATGGCATGTTGTGTTGTCAAATGAAATTTGGAAGAGCATGTTGTGTTGTCAAATGAAATTCAGAAGAGCATGTTGAATTGTAAAATAGAATTCGGAATGGCATGTTGTGTTGTGAAATAGCATGTTGAATTGTAAAAAAGAATTCGGAATGGCATGTTGTGTTGTGAAATAGCATGTTGAATTGTAAAATAGAATTCGGAACGGCATGTTGTGTTGTGAAATAGCATGTTGAATTGTAAAATAGAATTCGGAACGGCATGTTGTGTTGTAAAATCAAAATAGTAATTTTGGCATGGATTGGACACCATGATCTAAGATTTCCGGCTCGCTTCCACCTCCATGCACAGAAAAACACTTGCAGTACATGTTCAACCATGCGCGGTCCGGACTGCAGTTCGACTGTCTTTCAGGCTGACTGTTCTTGATCTCTTCTAGCTCGGCGGTTTCATTGTTTCGTATTTTTTTCACATCAGTTGCCGTTTTTATGCCCAACTTTCTTCCCCAACTGGATACTATCAATCCAAAGTATTTGTAACTGCCCGCTTCCCTCGATCCGCTTCAACAGTCCATTCGGAAAGTTGACAGCATGTGAGTGTTTGGGTGTCTCGAAACTACCGTAATGGGGTGGGGTGGTAATGAATGACACACCACTATGAGACTACAAGACCCGGGGATCTTGAAACCTTTTCGCGCATGCTCATGTTATCACAGGTCAAAGTCCAAAGCCAGCTATCACCATGTGTCGATGCGCCGATGATAGGGGCAGCGTAGGTTTTGAAAGACGAGATATGACAGTATTTCCCCGGAATTCACAATCTTGACCGAAAATCAGGCTTCAAAAATAACAAAATCGTTCGTAAATGGCCGATCGAGCATTCATTTTTTTTTTCGTAAATTTTCATTTTTGTTCGTAATTTACGAAAGTTACGAGCGACAGCGAGAGCACAGGTATGTATGTATGTCTGTCTGTCTGTCTGTCTGTCTGTCTGTCTGTCCATCTATTCATCCACTAATCTATCGATTGATCGATCGTTACGTTTGTCAATGCTGAGAAAAAATCAACTTCAAAACCCATTTTAACTGCTTTTCCTTGTGACGTTCGTTTCTCGACAGATCACGAAGAGTTACGAGTGAGTGTCGTTGTTTTGAGTGTTATAGCTTGTCTGGTTTTCATTATTCCGCTGTGCGTCTATCTTGGGTACCGCTACAGGCTTCAGCTTTATTTGTTGCTAAGGGTAGAAGTAGATGACTTTGATGATGGAGGTAAGACTGCTTTAGTGCCTTTTAAATCAAAGTGTCCATTCACAGTATTTCTGACCACAAATGGTCGGATGGATTTTAATAAAGCTGTTAGTTGGCAGTGTTTGGGGGACTCGGCACTTTATAGCATCAGCGGAAGTGCTCAAGGATCTGGACAGTGGGAGAGCTTTCCTTATCGTATCGTACAAGCATTAAGATAAGCATTCATCTTTATTTTACCTCATAATTTTAATAAAAAATATTTCAGTAATCTTTACATTTTCTGATATTCACTTTTGGAAACAGTGTCTGAACATTGACGAAACACGGGTATGAGTAATGGAGGGCATGTTTATGTTATATCCACAGTACATTAGCGTTCGCTTTTCTCGCTTCACTTTTTACGGAGAGTTAAGACAAGCAAGCAAACTTTTCACCCAAAGGCAGTCGGAGAAAGTAAGAATAGGCAACATCTCTCGCGACCTCAACATTTAAGACCAAATTTTATAAAGAAAATAACCATCTACTTCGTAAAGCATTTGACATTATCCGAGAAGACGTCACTGACGCAAACATAGTCGCTATTTTGTGATTTGAAATACAATAGTGTATGATCCCACATACGACACGGACAAATTGTTCATTCTACTCTGTCAGACAAACTTAAGAGGCAACAAATTTCCTCCTCAAAATTGCCTCCTCCGAAGTGAAATAGTGCGCTAGCACATTTCCAATACTTGTATTTTATTCCGAAGCGTATACAATGGAATATTGCGTTGGCAACGTCTCTGAAAACTCTGGCCAGTTTTCATTAAAAATAGAAATATTAACATGTCATGACAATTAGCCCTATATCGATTCCTCCAGAGGCACGTGAATATGTATACATGCATGAAAATGTTTTATTACATTCGATTTGGTAATTTTACAGGTGACAAGGACTACGATGCCTTTGTGTTGTACAGCAGCAAAGACGGAGACTTCGCCGAAGATATTATGAAGAGACTCGAAAGAAACGGGAAATACAAACTGTTGCTACATCATAGAAACTTTATAGCGGGGAAGTGTGAGTATTATATGTCAGTAAGTTAATTAAGGAAGGGTCACACTTGAGTATTGAAACAACGAGGGAGCTGTGGTAGGTAAACGACAAACGCTGTGATAATGATAATGCCCGCTTTTCACGACCCTAATGCCGATCTTGTACAGAAATTACTCAGGCGATCTTTTAGGTAGAAGGGATATTTGTCAAGCAAAAGACATATCTATAATTTCTTAAATTGACTTCTTACGATTACTAGATCAACGATGAAAAGTATTTTTCTCAAAAGCTAAAGATTAGAACATCCTTTGCCACTGTTTGCATATGACTGGCTCTCCTTAAAAATACTAAGTCTGTCATTCTCCTTGTTTGCCGAGCAGCCGTTCTTGATAACATCGAAGACTCGTTCGACAACAGCCGTGCTGCCATTTTGGTTATCTCTCCGAATTTTCTCGAGAGTAGCACATGCGAACACGAGGCAAGAATTGCCCTGGACAACTGGATAAACAGAAGACAGAAACTGATTCCCATTGTGAAAGGGAACATCGAGCAAGCAAACCATTCTCAGATTATCAAACGAATCGTCAAATTCATAACATACATTCCGTGGCCTGAAAATGGTTCACCGAAAGAAGAAGACAGGTTTTGGATAGAGTTGGAAAATGCCCTTGAGAAAAGAGTACAAAAGAATTCAGGAATAGATTTGTTCAGAAGGGCACTAGTAAGCTTGTCAAGATGCTGTGGAAGAGTGTACTCAAGGGTACCAAACCATGTGGTATGAGAGGCGCAATTTGTGAACTAATGGCAGAAGGGTAGATAGCATTCTTTGAAGGCATGGGCGAAATAGTTGTGACCTTTTCAAAATCGTGACCTATTATTTACTTATTGTATTGAATATAACAATCGAAAACCCTTTATTGTATTGAATATAACAGTCGAAAAACACCTGAAATGTTACATTTCACTTGAGCAGAACAACTGAGGTATACTGTTACAATTTATTTCCATTTATTATTCAATCTTTATCTCATACTGAGGAACGTAAGATCAGTTTTGACCGTGGAATTTTCTTCACAAACAGCGCAGTAGGAAACTTTTGCTCACACTTACTTCACACTTAAGTACTAACTATAAAGGTAGTATTCTCTTTAAAAGTGAAAGACTTAAACCTTTGCTAAGACTTTCCCGAATGAAACTTTCAGCCGTACTCTGACATAGCTCTAATCATACACTCTTACCATGAAAATGAGGGATCGCCGTGCAAATTCTGGTACCAGCGAAACAAACTACCCAACATTTACCGATATTTGAAATTAAAAACGGTCGCTACTCCTGTGCTATCTCTATTGAGGGAAATAGAATTCCAGATTTTCACAAAAGTAAGCCGGTTAAAACTTGATTACTCCATAAACTTCAAAATGAGCCTCCACGAGCGGTGTGTCAAAAGAATATTGTAATAGAGTCCGGATATCTGTCGCCGAGGCACATTCTACCTAAAGTCAAAAATTGGCATTTTTGGAAATTCTGCTATTGCAAGTAGGCAGAAAACTGACGTTTCATGCTACTATATGATAAAATATAGTGAATGAATATGAATGAATTAATATCTTATGGTCATTTACGTTTTCGTAAATAATCAGTAAGCAAATTTTAAGCAGACGATTCCGCCAAGCTATTCTACTCAGACTGTTGTAAAGGCAATTATCCAAAAACTATCGGAAACCTTAGATTGTAGATTTACTACAATCTAACAAAAATCACGAGGGAAGAATAATCATTTATAACCAACAAAACCACAATTTAACCCTTTATATTTTTCATCCAGCATTTTGACAAGTAGCGTTACGGAGGTGATACTCTTACTGAAACGTGTCTTACTTATCCGTATAGTACTAATAGAAGTATTCAATACTACAAATTAGGAAGTTCGGGGATATACATATTATCCACGAAGAACGCACGAGTAAACGGGCGCTTTACGATTTACAAAGAAAACATAATTTCAACAGATTTATATATGTAAGTCTATCACACAATAATTAAAAGACTTCAATTAGCAGAATAAATGAATTTTTCAAGGCTCTGAATAAGGTGAAACACTTGGCGGCAATTCATATTCGACCAATTTACTTTCTCATAGTTGAACCAAAAACTTTGCATGTGTAACCATCAAGCGCTCAAACAACATAAAAATTTATCTTTTATATCAGTCTCCCAATAAAGGAAGAAGACAAAAATAGTAAAAATTACAAACACGCAGTTACGTACACAATCCAAGTAACAGAACAAAATCACATGTACACCGAGAAGTGGCAGCCATTCAATATTGTTTGTTACATTCATATTTAAATAAGATACAGCTGATGCGATGAATCTCTTAAAATAGTTTTCTTTGTCATAATCACAAGTACACGACAGTCATGAGGGATCTGGAGATACTGAACATTAGTGTTAAGTGGATGTGACCCGATACCTGGAATACATAAGACTCTCCTGAATAACCTTCTTGTATAATTCCTGCTTAGATAATTCTCCGCGTTCTTTAATTATAGTCCCTACAAATTTACTAGCTGTATTTACAATTTTCAACAGTCTTTTCTATCTCTGATAGAAAAATATCCAATTCAACTAGGAATTTCATCTATATTAAATGGAAGAAAATCTTGATGCACTATCAACATACACAAGGAAGGATGCGTGCAGTGATGTTGATCTTTTCTTTGTCTTTTGGCCAGAGGTCTCAATATCTTTCTTTCATGATTTTGGCTTTGTTGTGTGTGCCGGTGCGTTACTGTCTATTAAGTGCTGTTCTATGTCTATGTTTATAGCGATTGTATTATGAATTTCGACATAGGGTTTTCGGGTTATGGATTGGTATGACTGCGATTATTTTGAAGCTTTTAAGTTTCCTGAGTACGATTAATTTTTGAATACTTAGGCTTTTTTTCTTAGACCTAGTCTGTATACTCTTTAAAATCAAGTTTCTCGACACTTTGGAGTTAACATACACAAATCATTATATCTAAGATGCCAAAATGTGAATGATAAGTTTGATATTAAGAAATTTGTATTATGTTCAGTGATAGCAAGGAAATTGTAAATAACACTTGTGGTAGAATTTCATTTCATCTGAAACCGCGCTTCGGATGTGATGCAATATGGTAACAGAAAAGTGATTTTGAATAAATCTATTAGCGACCCAATTTTCAAGAACTCATAATTTCTTGCATCAAGCTTCCAGTTCGCATGTTGCAGTATATTCTCATTTACTTGAATGGCTATTGTCTTGAGCTTTGGGAGGGGCAATCTACAGGATGCTGCAAAGCACTGTTGGTAAAAAGCCCACTTCTCACCACAGCAAAGTTTGAGACAATGATATAATACTTATAACGCAAATGTGAATGTTTTCAGGGCAAAAAGTTCTGCTTGTTCGTCGAGCGAGCTAGCTAAAATCATGCATCATTTTAAATTATTAGGCTTTTCTTGTAATAAAATCCTGTATAATCTAAAACTTTAATTCGGCTTCAGTAATCCTATTTATTGCACCAGCAGAAATCTACCTTATTTAAAATATATTCGACCGCCTTAGACTTTTACCACTCACTTAGGTGGCAAACCATATTAATATACCGAGAATTAAAGAAATAATTATCGTCATGGTATTTTGTTGTTTAGAATTCAAACTTAAACATATTCCAGGGTCTTTTTTGTTCCTTATCTCACAGAGTAACATAGACAGAGTAGCAACGCTTGCATGCCTTTTGTTCCATGGTCGTCTCGGTAGACTATTGGCTTATCATATTAAAATGAGCTCCAAAGGTGTTAAACTTTTTGGAGGCTTTGTTTGTGATTGATGATTACATGAGATTATGCGAAAAATACGACGAGATGGCATCGTACTGCCAGTCGCGTAGCAACCATAGTTACTTTGTGAGCTCTCAGGCCAGAAACACTGCTTCACGCCAATCAAAACATAACACGGCAGCAGTTTCATAAACATGTCCTTCCTTGACGCACGTGTAAAAGAGGGTACGACTGACCGTAAACCATTGAGTAAAACCAGACAGTATCGATAAAAGACTTTCAAATTTGGTTCAAACACACTCATTATATATTCATAAAAATATGAGAGGAATTTTTAAAACGGTAAAACTCATTTTCCTGAAGCTCAAAACACTCCCGTTTTCGCCAGCACGTCAATTCTGCTCAGCACACACGACAACAACAACACAAACTTTGCCGAACATACTTTCGCTTAACAAGTGGCGAAAATCCGAAAACTACCGAAGGATTCATGGTCGGCACTCTTCGGAAAAGAGAGGCGAGAGCAACCTGAGGCGAGGCGAACATGGATGGGTTACGTAACCGCTTCACGCCTTAAACAATACCGTTGCAACCTACAGCCATTTGAATATAAAACGTATGTTGGTTTGAAATGATGGGTCGAAGTCATTTGAAGCACTCTGCCAATTAAATTAAAAGTACACGCATGGTCTGAACGAGCTTACAGACATTCAGCAGACGAGCGCTGTACCGATAGTTTACATCTTGATTTGTATTAAGGTCACTCCGAGTTTCAATTACTTATGGCCATCGGGTGCGCATGCGCAGTTCCTATTTTTCATTGTTACTTCGTGATTGAAATCGGGCGTCATCATGTTACGGACTGTCTGCGCCTTAGAACTGTTGTTCATGATTCTAAATACAGGTGAGTTCGAAAATTTGTATTGAGCATCTGATCCTGTATCTGATCTTGTAACCTTATGTCAGATTGTCATGATCAATATAATTATTGCCTTAAAATAGGGGAACGTTTTGTTTATTTTTAGTCTTTCGTCAGAAAAGGAAGTAGACGCAGACGAAATTGAAGAGTGTGTATTGTGAACCTTTTTACGATACATTCGATGCTAATATGACACAAAATCAAGTACAAAACATGCTAGTTCGGTGCAACATAACTGCAACTTTGTACGGGGAAGGGTCCAAAACTTTACTAATACCTTCTCCATGAAGAGATAATGATTTTTATGTAACATATTGCCAATCTGCGGAAAATAACATCAACTTTAATTGACGAACTACAGAGAATAAGACCACTGATTTGTCCGCCACCATTCAAAGTCAAACACCATTTGTAACTCAGAGTTTTGTTCCCTTTTAACGCTACGTATCTTCGCTTGACCTGTAAGTGATATCCAGGTGTATTCGCACTGTGGCTGCAAACTGTTTTTACGATACAATTTAAGATTTGTAACATAATCATTTACTGTTTCTAGGAGTAAAGCTTATGTGTGAGGGAAGTAGACAGAACATTCGCCATTGCTGTGAGAATAAACCTTTGCCATGTTCATTTGAAGTTCGTATACGCGAGGTAAGGCGTACGTTGACGTTTGTTATGCGGAACACATAAAGATTGAACTGTATTTGTCTATTGATACCGAACGCTCAAATGACGAGCGCTTGTTTGCATGTGTATTGAGTGTACTGTGACGTTCGCACGTGCATTGTGAAACAGACAATAGAAGAAAAGACCTTTAATGGATATACCAAGCAAAGGATCACGATTTCCTGAAGTACTTCTGCTTTCTTACCGTAAGGGAACCGCTACTGACAACCACTATATTATACCTCGGACTAGAGGAAATACATTGTGCTTGAGGAGAACACACACACATACATACATACATACATACATACATACATACATACATACATACATACATACATACATACATACATACATACATACATACATACATACATACATACATACATACATACGTACATACGTACATACATACATACGTACATACGTACGTACGTACGTACGTACGTACTTACATACATACATACATACATACATACATACATACATACATACATACATACATACATACATACATACATACATACATACATACATACATACATACATACATACATACATACATACATACATACATACATACATACATACATACATACATACATACATACATACATACATACATACATACATACTATTTTAATTCGGACGCTCGCACGCATACACGCACGGACACACATATACATACATACATACATACATACATACATACATACATACATACATACATACATACATACATACATACATACATACATACATACACACAAACATACATACATGCATACATACATACATACATACATACATACATACATACATACATACATACATACATACATACATACATACATACATACATACATACATACATACATACATACATACATACATACATACATACACATACATACATACATACATACATACATACATACATACATACATACATACATACATACATAAATACATACATACATAAATACATACATACATACATACATACATACATACATACATACATACATACATACATACATACATACATACATACATACTATTTTAATTCGGACATTTTTTATATGTTTCAGGACACTCCCGTCGGCGATGTTATATTTGCTTTCTCTAGTCACAAGGTAAATGTTTTAATTTTGTGTCAGACTTCCTCCAAACATATGGCGAAGGGCATTTGCGATGAAGCAAACAGGTTGACAACGCCTAGTATGAAAAATCACTGGTACAATGTTTCGGAGACTGCCTAATAAATATAAATTGATATATGTCATATGATCGATAATATCTAACTGATGAAGACCAAAATATTTAAATTGTACATGAAAACAAATATGGTATCCTTCGAGTGGAAACTTGTACGCTAACCGAAATCAAAATTTGCTAACATACCAACAGTTCAGGGCAAATATTGTGCTATAGATTTTAAACCGCATACTAAATAGATAATGTTTAGTACAACAAGGAAAAATGTATTAACATTCTTCCATTAGAAAAGCTGGCGAGAACAATAAAATCTACATTTCATCAACATAAAATTATAAAGTAATTTTATACTTGTTAAAAACGCTAAAGTTTGTAGTACTTTTCCCGGATTAGTAGGACGAATGGCGGTCACTACACAACAAAGTGACCATGGACGAATAAATCGATACTGGTTTAGGCCAATTCAGGTCATCCCGGTCTACACGTGGCCAACTAGTGTGAATTTCCCTTTGTTATATTGTGATTTGCAATGACTGTTGTCTTCTGCTTGCAAAAAGCTCGTTAGCTGCTCATGAGGTAATTTTTTTTACGCATATTGTGAACCGTAAATATCAGAGGTTTACAGACGTTAATAATTCTTTCGTAAATGTTGATCATCGATTGCCCTTCTAACGTTGATAAACTATTTGACAAATATTTCACTGGCACGACAATATCATAGAAAGCACAAAGTAATTCGGTGCACAACTATGAGCTATGAGCTACTCGAAGAACGTCTGTATGGTCGATTTTTGTATTGGTACAAATGCAGTAAGAAAGATTTTGCCTTATCCCTGTGAATGACACGAGTGGAGCGATACGAGAATTTACGTACTCACTGTGACCTTTTTTGCATAGGGCTTACATAAGACAGAACATAAGACCCTTTGGAGGAGAATATCTGTCGACGTCTTTTTTGCTATGTTTATGCTAACAGCTTGTCTTATAAACTGGGAGGTGTGTGTCAGTCTAGTACCGTGCATGATAAATTCAGTAATTCCTGATCGGATTCGAACTCACAGTCTACATAACTGACCCTCTTAGCGATGAAGTCGGCCATTAAAGGGTCTTGGCTAAATCCCCACCTGAAATCAATAATCATGTGGCAATGATACAGGTTATGGACACTTATTGCAATTTGGTAAACGACCTGAAACGGCGACTTTGTTTGTGAAAGTACACCGTGTAACATAGCTGCTCCGGAGTAGAAAACGGCGTTCGCAAACGAATTATTTGACCTTTGTGGCAATCTCTTTGATGTCCTATCAACACTTATTTTATTGTCAGTCGGTATGGAATTTCAATTTCTTGCGCAATGGCTAAGTTGAACCTACAGAAAAGCACAGCGAGCACACACGGAACAGCCAAGATACCATAGATTTCGGGTGAGGTATTGAAGTACGTAGCTTTCGTAATGAGGATATGACTAGCTTTAACTGCCCGGAGAACCAGCGAGGAGTCTTCCTAAGTAAAGAGTGTAGACAGGGCTACACTAGCTGACTGGAGGAGATATTTCATACGAAGCACCAAATTAAAAAAAAAGTCATTTACATAATCAAGCTTACTCAACAGATAGAACGGATGGAAAATGTATTTTAATATCTTAATATATATATATATATATATATATATATATATATATATATATATATATATATATATATATATATATATATTTAAATAATAACACATGATAGCGAGGGCAATATCACGATTTATTGCCTGCCCAAGGGATGGTGGTCATGATCGAAATATTGATGATGCCCGACTGGAGGAGATATTTCATACGAAGCACCAAATTAAAAAAAAAGTCATTTACATAATCAAGCTTATTCAACAGATAGAACGGATGGAAAATGTATTTTAATATCTTAATATATATATATATATATATATATATATATATATATATATATATATATATAATATATTTAATATATATATATATATATATATATATATATATATATATATATATATATATATATATATATATATATATATTTAAATAATAACACATGATAGCGAGGACAATATCTCGATTTATTGCCTGCCCAAGGGATGGTGGTCATGATCGAAATATTGATGATGCCCGAGCCTTAGGCGAGGGCATCATCAGTATTTTAATCATGACCACCATCACTTGGGCAGGCAATAAATCGTGATATTGCCCTAGCTCTCATGTGTTATTATTTTTATTACACCGAACAAGCAAACATGCAAAGACACAAAAACACAAAGACTTCTTCGAGTACAGTTCGCCTTTCTGAGTCCGGACCTCAGCGTAAAATGTTGTCAGTGCCGAGTCCAGGGTTGCCGCTGAAAGTTTGCCGATCTCTTCGGTGACGTATCCAAATTTGTTGCTTGCATAGTCGCTGAACACAGAAATTGCATTCCTTGTTGCTATTTTCGTTCATTTGCTGTTTACTTGCGTCAAAATATCGTCTAATTGTGCCGGTGACAGCTCTGCATGACGTTTCGCAGCGATAGTAGCAAGTACAAGCGAACGACAATTTGTTTTGCGCAGAAAGGATGCGCAGTAAGTAAAATGACGTCATCCATGTAATATCAAATGTAGAGGGCATCATCAAGTTCGCAGAGGGCATCATCACGTTCTTTTACATGTCACGTGTGTCGTGTTTAACCATAGGGAACAGATGAAAGGACCCTGGGGTGGGGAGGAGGTTTTTTGTGTAACGGGTTACCTTATTTCATTTTATTAATTTTGACTGTGAAATGTCAAATAAAGAGTTCAACTCCACACCGTCTGACTGCTTTGTATATTAACAACAAGTCCTTATCTCCTCTCCAACTTGTGTATACACCACTGTAATTGCTCCGAAAACATTATCCGCTGTCGGTATCAGCGGATTAAGTGATTGAGTCAACACCACAGCCGTCCCACACGCATTAAAATAAGGGAAGAGTTGAAGATCTCAGACACAGTGTCACGATGTCGTCCGTAAAACTAGTGGACGCTTAAAATGTTCATGAATTCGTAAATAAACATGAAGGTAAACAACTTGTTGTTCATACATAAAAGGTAAAGGAACTCCCTAGTGACCGGCCAATGAGAGAAATTACTGAAAAAGTAGAAAACCTGAAAGCCACAACCTCGCGACCGGTCGTGTAGATAAATGTTGGCAAAAAATTCAACACTTTACACTTACAGCCACGACCTCACGATAGGTCGTTGAGAAAAATTACCAGGAAAAAAGTCAAAGCCTGAAAGCCATAACCTCATGATTGATCATAGAGAAAATGTCGGGCTAAATTCAACACTTTACAGCCACGACCTCACGCCCGATCGTAGAGAAAAATTATCGGGAAAAAAGTCAGACTCAAAGCTTGAAAGCCGTAACCTCATGACCTACTTTTGACAAAATGTCGGAAACATTTAACACTTTACGGCCGCGACCTCAACCGGCCGTAGACAGAAAATGAAGTCGAATACGTGAAAGTCACGGTCGTTGAGAAACATGTTGTGAAAATTCAACACTTTACACTAGCAGACACGACCTGGCGCGATCGGTTGTGGAGAGAAAATATTGGGAAAAATGGGAAACCTGAAATCTTGTCTCTGATGGAATCAACTAGGCTACCGTCCGACCGATCAGGAGAGAAAATATAGAAAAGTTAAAAAGTCAATATCAACAGCCATGTGGAGAGACAGGCTCAGAAAATATTTTTTTAAAATCTGAACGGCCTGGAGGAGAACAGCAACCGTCAGGTGCAGCCAAAGGAGCTATTCATCGAAAAAGCTGTTCCAGGAGCAATTTTTGAGGGCAGGGGAAATATTAATTTTGCTTTGGCAGGGGACATATTTTTAAGTGGCAGGGGAGCAAATTTTAGGGTTTTTTTGTAGGGCAGGGCAGATATCGGTTGATTGTACATGTACTGGGGACAAGGCTTGGCGAAAAACAAGGAGAGGGAAAGCTGCTTTTAAAACGGGGACAGGGGAAGTTGAGCAATGGTGTTTCCGGGGATTTGGACAAAGGGCAAATACTTATAACTTCTCATGTCTGCAGGGGCAATGGTATGACAAAATTTTGAGGGGAATTTTTTCCAGGACAGGGAAATCGGCAAGTTATTTTTTTGCCACAGGGCAGGGGAGCTTAAAAAATTCACAGTAGGGAGGGGAAACAGGCAAAAATAAGCGGGAGTGGGTAAAAATGAAGTTTGAGTGCGGGAGGGTAGGTCGAAAAAAATTAGTGGGAGGGCAAATTATGAACAGCTAACTAATTACCCTCTTGACTAAAAATTAGTCAGTTCACATTGCTTGTCATACACAATATATCTTGTCATAGTAGGGACTCCTTTAAAAGTGAATTGTTCGTTGGCTGCACCTGAACCGTTACGTTACAAAATTTTTGATGACATAGATTAAGTTCCTGAGTGCATTTTCCTACCCTAGGACTTTAAGAAGCCAAGTCCATGCTTTTAGGTCATTCATATTATGTGGTGCCGTCGTTGAGTTGCGTGTTTTAAGAAATGGTGGAAAGTGCATAACAATACAGCGAAAATATATATAAGTCAGCGTAGACCCTCTGTTGTGCCGCGCAACAACCTAAACGCTGCAGCTGACGTTGTTACAGACAGAATACATAGACGATGTATCAAATACCATGGAATCGTTTTTATTGAAAAGGCATGCTTGCAGTACCAGTACCTTAACAAACAAAAAAAACCTGAATAAAAAGTTGATGATTTTATCCATCTAGTTCTCGGAAACTGAAGCGAGGGCTGTCCGTCTTTGAGGAAAATACTATAACTCACTCTTGACATGGACGCGGAAGGGAAAAACACACTAACATTTTGAAACGAGAACAGGCAAGAAAATGTAAGCAAATTCGTAAGCCTGGTAATACCGGGGGTAATACTAGGAAGTCTAAGTTGCATTCTTTGCCATTCAAGATGTTTTGTTGATACGATGTGCACATGGTGGAGGTTCTTTTGGAATATCGGTAGGTGAGAACTTTGTATGGCATGGATAGTCGCTGATGTATTAGCGGGGAGGCCGGGCAAACGACTCGGAGTCGGTCACAGTCGATGACGGTGTGCTACGTTTACGATAGACGTTAGATGCACGGTGACGATGGTGGCATCGAATAATGCGGATAGTGTATAATACTGACATACATCAATCTATATTGAGCTGCCTGCAGCGGTGTTCGTTCGGTTGATGCCGTCCGAGCCTCGCTACAAGGAGAAAAGATTTCTCCTTTTCTGTGGCTGAAGAAGCTACCACCTCGATTGACCAAGGAGGTTTGTGTAGATTCATGTGCCAGATGCGAGAGGCAAGAAACGTGATACCTCATCCTTCAGCTCTTTCTGTGCAGAATTTTCAGAAGATTTGTTTATGTTCTCAAACTCATCGTTATCAACTTTTTGTAACAAAAAGGATACAAATTGAATCCTTGTTTTGATTTTGTTGGATTGATTAAAACCAGTTCTGTAGCGTACACTCAGTGTGACAGTTTTCGGACAGGATAGTGAATTTCGCCCAAAGTCGTTTCGTAAATGACAGCAATACGAACTCTTATTACCATACCTTTTGAAACTTTATTGTGGTTATCCTCAAACTCAGTTGACATGAAGGGAGTGGTATTTCGGGGTCAAAGTTGCCAAAGTTTTGACCCCATGTTGAAGGCGTAATAATCGGACTGCAATCCCAGAAATCGGACGTCGTGTTTGGAATGTGATTAGGAGCTAAGTATTGATAATTTGAAACTTCAAACCACCGATTTTTAATTTCGATGTGTTTAGAAAACTGTAGATAAGAATATTTAATGATAATTAGTTATGTTTAATCGATGGACAACTCAACTATATTTCGACGTGTATAGCGCTTAGATATCGGACACGGGCTGTCTCTGTCTGTGTTGCTTTCGGCACCTTGTATCGTACTGTGGCTAACTTCGCTAACTTTGTCCAGTGAGTATTACTTATAATTGTTTCCATTGCATATTTTGTTTGTATTAGAATCGCACAGGCATTATTTAATAAAAATAGCGAGTATATTTCATCGTATGGAATTATTTACCTGTCAAGTTTTTACGCGGTAAGTCACTACGTTTACACATGCTAAATATTGTCTGTCCGAAAACTTGTAAACTTCTTACGTTCATTAAATGTACTTTGTTTTCTCGAAGCAACTGCGCAGTTTTCGTTAAAAATACGTGCAATTGTAGCGAACAATGGAAAGAATATTTTCAAAATTATTATTCTCCCCCAGATTCAAAATTCAATGCTAAATCAGGCCTTTAGTCAAAATTTCAGTTACTTTGACCTGACGGCAGTACGTTGACAGTATAGCTGTCAACGGTGTCAGACGACAATTTGTGACCGCCGCTCGAAGCGAACTTAATAGCTTCTACCAAAAAACTATCGAAAATGGGACAACAGTGTCACCTGACTTTATATGAGGTCACATGACCTGTAAAATGCTATCAATACGGAGCGAAGTGAGTGTAACTAACAGCATGTCATTAAATGTCCGAAAACTGAGGTCGTCCGACAACTGTCACACTGAGTGTACTCATGTGAAACGTTTGCTCATTTTGAGCATGATGTACGAACTTCTGGACTGGAAATAAACAGGTTTGAGGTCAAAAGTTCTACTTCCGACTTACGCTCTTACGGACGACATCGGACCATGACAGACTCAAAAATGTAGGTTGGTTTTCTGGCTCAAGATGACCATTTTAGACGGCGTACTTCGGCATGTAGCAGTTCATCGGTATAGCGATGCTTTTGATAGTCGTTAAATTTCGATTGACTTCTATATCTGCTCAGATTTGGGTTTTTTTGCGACACTGCGTCTGAGATCTTCAACGCTTTCCTTATTTTAATGCGTGTGGGACGGCCGTGGTGTTGACTCAATCACTTAATCCGCTGATACCGACAGCGGATTAGCAAGTTGGCAATGTTTTCGGAGCAATTACAGTGGTGTATACACAAGTTGGAAGGGAGATAAGGACTTGTCGGTAATAATAAAGCAGTCAGACGGTGTAGAGTTGAACTCTTTATTTGACATATCACAGTCAAAATTAACAAAATAAAATAAAGTAACCCGTTGCACAAAAATCCCTCCTCCCCACCCCGGGTCCTTTCATCTGTTCCCTATGGTTTAACCAATGGCAGTGCACGCTAAATGAGTGAGGTGTAATAAATATATATGTGTATATATATATATATATATATATATATATATATATATATATATATATATATATATATATATATATATATATATATAGGCCATACATATGTATGCATACATATACTTACATTTAATCATATTTAATCATATGCACACGCATATAATTTATTCATTCATACATCTTGAATATTTACATACACACATAAATCATACGTACTCTCGTACACACGTACAATCGCACAAATATGCATACACACACTCTCACACTACACACACGTACTACATTAGTACACACATAATTAGATACATAGATACATAGATACATATGTATGTATGTATGTATGTATGTATGTATGTATGTATGTATGTATGTATGTATGTATGTATGTATGTATGTATGTATGTATGTATGTATGTATGTATGTATGTATGTATGTATGTATGTATGTATGTATGTATGTATGTATGTATGTATGTATGTATGTATGTATTGATGGATGGATGGATGGATGGATGGATGGATGGATGGATTGACGGATGGATGAATGTGTGTAGTGTGTGTATGTGTTAATGAATTTTTTTGCGACTATATGTGTTTACGTGCGTACGAATTATGTATGTGTGTATGTATGTATTTAAAAAATGAATGAATACACCACATGCGTGTGCGTATCTTTATGTGTTTGTACATGTATGCATACATATATGTGGCCAATATATACATTGGAAATTTCTCTCTATATGCATTTTCCATCTGTTCTATCTCTTAAATACGCGTGATTTTGTAATTTTTTTTTTACATT
Organism: Ptychodera flava; assembly: GCF_041260155.1. Classification (NCBI taxonomy): domain Eukaryota; kingdom Metazoa; phylum Hemichordata; class Enteropneusta; family Ptychoderidae; genus Ptychodera; species Ptychodera flava. The sequence goes on along the minus strand of NC_091946.1, from coordinate 18,826,332 downwards.
TGTCGCCTCGTAATTTCAACATTCAACGGGAGGGGAGTTGCAAAGAGCTTTCGATTTCTTGCCATCAAAACGTATTGGAAACACCGGTGAATATAGTGTTACATGTGAAAGCACCCCTTGTCAAAACATAATATATCTAATCAAATTTAGCCGGTAGGCTGCACCAGTACTAAAAAGCATAGTTCTCTTTTGAACTTGAAGTATTTTAACCGGCATGCCTCGTAAGAACTTGATAAGTTCTGCAATAGGTTTGGAGACAATATGTCCACGCAAAGTTATCGTTAAATAATGACGAGTTTATTTATTTCAGTTTGTTCCTTTGAATTTGTACTTTATATAAAATAGTGCTTGCAACTCTGTGACCCCTAAGATTTACCTTGTTCGCATGATATCTATTTTAAGACTTTGTACACCATCATGTACATCAAAGTCAATTATTACAACAACATTAACAACAGTAACAACAGTAACAACAATACTAAAAAAATGAAAAATAACAATAATAACACTACTACTACTACTACTACTACTACTACTACTACTACTACTGCTGCTGCTACTGCTAATACTTCTACTTGTACAATTATTTGTATTATTATTATCATTATTATTATTACTATTATTATTGAAATCAAGCAGAGTGTCAAAATCAACAATACGATAAACGAGACATCTGCCTTTAGGAGCGATCATTCAAATTCAACTTCTACGTTCGCAAGTACATTTATACAGATAATAGATGGAAACAAGGTTAGTTGATTTTCAGTAATCTGTACTATATTTACTTACGCACCCGCGCAGAAGTTCGCACACTTTTGAACACACGCACTGACTCCAAGAAAGGTCTCACTGCCAAGTCCAAACAAGTTGATATACGTACATTAGGAAATGTATATTTTCTCAAAGAAAAGCCTTTCTCTTAAAATTTGCATACGTATCTATTTCTATCGCTATTTTATAATAGATAGATGGGCAGAAGGGAGGCAAAGAGGGAATAGGGGAGGATAGGAACGAAAGAGAGAAGAAGAGAGGGGAAGAGAGGGAGTAGGCGAGGGAAATGAGGGAAGGAATATGGATGGATTGATTGATGAGAGGGTGGGTGGGCACGCGAATACAAGCTCTATACAGAGTGAAGTAGAGTCAAATGGAAACGGTTACTTGTTTTTTGTTCCCTTACATCAGAATGAGCGATTTACTGTGGACTCAGAAACGGGTGACATTTCTGTGCAGGGGTACTTTGACTGCGATATAGATCCTGAATATATCCTGGCTATTGTGATAAAGAATTCTAAGGTAGGAAATGGCGATTCTTGCGCCCTTGGAAAGTATTTATACGACTTTATATTCCACCGCCTATCCTCATCAGTGTTGTACAATGTGTTATTGCACACAGAAAAAGGCAGTGTCCATAATAATAAGAACATGATGTTAAGGTAGTGTGCACCTCGAAAGTGAAAGACTTAAACTTTTGCTCAAACGTTCCTCAATGAAGATTTCGACCATTCTCTTACCATTTCAAAAACAAAAATCAGGGGTCAACGAGCAAAATTTTTTACTAGACAGACAAATTACCTGAGATTTCCCGCCATTTGAAATTCAAAATGGCCTCACCAGTGTATTAACTCTATGGGGAAAAAATTAGATTTTCGAAAAACTAAGACAGTGAAAAGTTGTTTTACCCCAAAGACTTTAAAACGAGCCCCCATAAGTGGTAGATCGGAAACGACTTGGAAGAGTTTCAGTGTCCAAATATCTGTCCCCGAGGTGCGTTCTACCTTAATACGCCATTAATCATACAACATTTCTTGAACTTAGTCCGGTTAAACATTGTCTTGTAGGCTATCACTTACACGTACACAGGATTGCATCATATAAGCCGGTAACACGAATCAAACTGTATTCTAATAGCTAATGAATAATTTTCTGTAATTCAGTAAACTTTCAGGGATGAGATTTTATCAAACCATAACCAACTGAAAACAGGCTCTGACAGTAAACAGAAATAATCACTCGTTGTTAAGCGTGACTACGTGAAAGTGTTATAGAGCCGGCATCCGGGAACAAACGTTCACAAATCAGATATTGTCGACCTGCCTAGCTCTGAATACATCCTTGAAAATTATGATAAAATCCTGTACCATGCCGCGCAGATGTTCCCCTCTACTTCGTTTTTCAGTACGTTACACTAGGAAATTGGCATGCTCGTGGATTGTCGTTGCACCTTAAACAAAGTGCTTACAGAAACCGAACCTACAAAACCTTCAAAACATAACTTCTTCCGAAATTATTGCATACAATACTGTGTTTAAATACCAGAAGTGGGAATATAAATATATATTGTGTAATAACTTTGTGGTACGTTCCATAAATAGATAGATGATGTTTCAGGTCGTGGACAAATACTGGCGACATTGAATTTGCCGAAAATTTCGATTGGATTCGGTTCCTTCAGCGGAAGATGTGTTATTTTCAATAATGAGCCTTTATCTTGTTTCCATTAAATGGGATGCCTTTTTCAACACAGGACGAAAGCCATACTCAATGTTCTCTAAAAGTAATTCTTGAAGATGTGGAAGGATGGCCACTGTACTACAATGAAACGTGTGAGATGCCAACGAGGGAACCACGACAAGGATTGGTACGTAATCACAGTTCTTTAAAATTTTGGTGAGTAGTGATAATGCTCTGGACTTCAAGGTGCCGGTATCACAATGTCTACCTTGAGTCTCATCACGCAGTGGGAAGACTTAAAACGGGAAAACATAGCATGACATAAGGAATAACGATAAAATGTATTGAGTCAAAAATTATTAACATATTAACACGGTTACTGCAAGTAGAGTAACCGTGATATTGGCAACAAGATTCGTTTTATATTGATACCTTTACAGGACATACCGATTGCGTTCTACATTGGGAAGGCAAAGTTGCCACCAGAAGTATTCTCACCAAGAATCCATTATGAAGATTTTAAGGCAGATTCTGATAATGATAAGTGTAAGTCAAAATGGCAAGAAACGCCTTTAAATACCAGTTCGCCAATTTGTTATTTCGACTTGCATGCTCTAATGTGCGTTGTACAATGTAAGTGAATTTCGTTTTTTCCAGGTTTTATCAGTGCATCACAGTAATCGAGCGTTCCATCTTATAAATGCCTACATAAGCAATTCTCTTGCATTTACAAAGCTTTCCGCTTCTGTAGCTATTTCATGAAGGTTTTCACTATTGCAAAGTATGTCTCTAATGGCGCTGTTCAAGTTGCACATTACGTGTTTGTATGAGTAATCATCTGATCGCACTGACTAACACAATCGTGCCCACGTTTGCGTATACTTGCAATTCAAAATCATTCAAACGAACCAATTGAAAAAAATCGATTGATCATATTTTTGACACGCCTTTACCAAACTTAAACACTCTGTATGTATCGTGTAACCCTAACAAGTTTTCTGTACTTTGTAGGTAAGTTTTCAGTGTTTG
>NC_091946.1:18605352-18812852 GCF_041260155.1 Ptychodera flava | reverse complement strand
AATTACTCTAAAAGTACAGCATTAAATTAAATAAAACGTGCTACAAATGTTGATCTGATGGATATCTAATTGTCCCATAAATCATTGAGCAGTGTCAAGTTAATTGACAGCTCATTCGCATATTAAATAAAGTTTTGTAATCAGTGATTAAACTCTGCGTGTACTGTGCGAAGTTTTAAAAAACCTGCTACATGTAGTGATAACATATATCTCATTGTTCTGTGAAGCGTACTAGTATTAATGAACCTGTTGTTAAACACGTGAGCATATTCAGTTCATATCTGGTATTGTATGTAGATATGTAAGAAAGGAATAGTATTACCAGTTTATCGATGCATGTCTCGTACGCACTGCGTACGTTCATACGAATGTATATATGTATGCTCATTTCGCTGTGCTGGTGGTTGTGAGTTTGTATTTCGTATTTTCAATATCAGTATCAGTGTTATGTTTTTACCTTCTCTTTAGGGCAAAAGAAGCTACATATGGGCCTCATCATTGGGATTCCAATAGCGTGTCTGGTTTTTGTCATCCCAGTATGTTTCTATCTTGGATATCGTTACAGGCTACAGATGTATTTGCTTTTGACGACTGACATAGATGACTTTGAAGACGATGGTAAGTGATAACTTACTGTATTTATAATGTAACATTTATTATTATAACACGCCACATGCTCATTCCGTGTCGTGATTCGCCAGAATACGTCACGTGACAAGAAAATAGATACGACTAGTCCCCACCGGATCGACAAAAGTGACGTCAGAGGGTATTTTTCGAAAAGCTATTTCCCTAGGGAAATAGCTCTGACCAAATTTGAAAAAGTGTCCAGTCACGTGACCGCAGTGTCGTCTGCAGCTTTGCAACAAAGGCGGGTGACTAGAACGTGATGTACGTCCGGGATAGGTGACGACACATTCTCTGAAACAGATTTTCCAACATTTTCCAACATTCCAACAGCGTAGGAACTTGAACAGCTCATCGACGGAAAAGATTAAAGTGCAACTAAGAATATCGCTGGGTATGCTTAGAATATTTTTGAAAGATAGTGGTACCACGTACAACTGAAATCGCTGTGGAAACATCGCCCGGTAAGCTTAAACTTGTCACAATGGATTGTTGCGGTGCAAAATATCAAACACATTAAAAACTATATAACAATACAACATGAGCATGTGGTGTGTTATAAAACACCTATAGCCTGGTCTTTATTCGGGCTATAGCGCTCGTCTATTACCCCTCGTGGCCGTGTGTTACCAGAAACACATCGCTATACCCCTCGGCCTACGGCCTCGGGGAATAGCGATGTGTTTCTGGTAACACACGGCCCCTCGGGGTTATAGACGGGCGCTATAGCCCTCATGACCAGGCAATAGGTGTTTATTATTTACAATCATTTACCGCGTTTATTGTTGAACTGTCAAATGTCACGGACCTACAGTTCTTTTAGGTTGACCGTTTATACTTGCATGTTCATCACACATTTTCTTCTAAAGTACACAAGACTTTGTTGATAAGCCAGACAATGTTGCCGACTCATTTAATAATTGTGTGTGAGTGGTCAACTTGTGAGTGCAGTCAATTGCCTTTCTGTTTACGTGAAAGAGGTCATAAACTGGCTCCCTGTGTTCTGGCAATTTGTGATCCATCTCTGCTAAGACCATAGAACCCCCTGGTATGTTTTTCTTGCAAATTATAGGTACCCTTTTCCTAACATCCGAGAGACTTTCGTGTTTTTCTAACAAGTGATTAATAGAGTCAGCAACTTTAATGTCGGGCTTATCAACACATTCTGCGTGTAATTTAGATGAAAATGTGTGTGATGAACATGCTAATGTAAACGGTCATCATGAAAGACCTGTAAGTTGGCCATGAACACTAAGTATCCCTAGCCTCGGTGTTGATTAAGTCTTGATAAAATGCTATTTTTTTCACAGAGTTCATTGTAACACGTAACGCTCATTGACACGTTTATACATTTGTTGTAATACAATATTGCAAAATGCAATAGAATACCATCTTGTTGATTTTGCATGGTCCCTGTAATACCCACACGACCATCCCTAAAACGTAACTAGACGCCAATCAGATGCATAACCCTATATTTTGTGGATAAACATTTTGTTGTGATAAGTGTGACCCTAGAAAAAGGCCTACACATGTATACGTCAAGGTAGACCATAACAGCCGATAATTTTATAGGTGACAAAGAATACGACGCCTTCATGTTGTACAGTAGCAAGGACGGAGACTTCGCTGAAGATATTATGAAGAGACTCGAAAGAAACGGGAAATACAAACTGTTGCTACATCACCGAGACTTTATAGCTGGGAAAGGTGGGTGCGCGTAAAGTCAGCTGTGTCGTTATCAAAGTCATTATTGCTGCGATGCCTTTTTGTTATATCACAGTTCCTCCATATGTTAATTGTGTCGTTTGATGAATTGTTCATCATGGAAGAACATGCAGGCCATTTGAGACTATTGTCGAGTAAAGGACATTATTATTTTAGCGCTTAAATAATTCGACATGTTGGTTTCATAATTGAGACTGAAATTGCTTAACCGATGGACTCGAATGACCAAAAGTTTTTTCGGTCGATTTATGTATTGAGTTAGTCGCCCTATTCTCTTTATATTCCTGACAGCTATTTTCGATAACATCGAAGACTCGTTCGACAACAGTCGCAGCGCCATTTTGGTGATCTCTCCAAAATTTCTTGAGAGTTGCACATGTGAACACGAGGCGAGAATTGCCCTGGACAACTGGATCAACAGAAGACAGAAACTGATTCCAATAGTGAAGGGGAACGTCGAACAGGCAAACCATTCCCAAGTGATCAAACGCATCATTAAATTCATAACATATATCAGATGGCCTGAAAATGGCTCAGAGGAAGAGATAGAAACATTTTGGACGGAGTTGGAAAACGCCTTGGATAAAAATATGCAAAAGCAGACAAGAATGGGCTTATTCAAAAAGGCATTAGCAGCCTTGTTAAGATGCCGTGGAAAAGGGTACACTAGCGTCCCAAATCATGTTTTATAAGCACGAGGTTTGTTCATCTATTGCAGGAGTAATTAATATATTGGACTGCACAATTACGTAACCTTCATAGGCGCCATGGACTGCGACGCCTTCGTGCCTACACATAGTAGCTACCATTAATCTTAAGCATCTCCTAAAGATATAGCAGACATTTTTATCGCTATGCGTCCAAGAATTGTTAATATCCATTACATGCGGAAATGAGAATATTCAATGGAGAAGAATAAACAAGATTTCCTTTAAAATACAGATATATAAATATGAACATTGCGAGAAGTAATAGGCTTAATTTAATATAACTAGTCGATTTGGTATACAACCATTACATTCTCTAAATTTACATATTATTATCTATTATACACTTCTTTTATTGGCCTAAGCCTTTTTGTATTACGTCAGAATCATGATAATTGTCATCTCAGCGTTTGAGCTAACTTGTGAACAATTTTTAATATATACTTGATATTTGTTAACACTTATATATATATATATATATATAATATATATATAATATATATATATATATTACATATATATATGTGTGTGTATCTGCCAACGTATAGAAAGGAAACTAATTCACAGATAGTGCTAATATTTGCCGCTCTGGCAACAATCGATGGACATCTTCTTGACGAAGGGCAGGACATTTTGGGTATCGCATTTTTTCTTTGTCAAGGTGTGTTATATTCTGTGAAGGTAGTACTTTTGGTATATTGACATTACGTTCATTTGACTTTGAGATATTTTTGCTTTAAAGTGTCATGACTGTAATTGTAAGAATATCGACCATATTGACGGTTTGCACTCTCTGTACTCAAATATTGTTACTAGTCTCACTACAGCAGCTCACAATAGTATTCCTACTACGTCTTCTGGAACGGGTTTCAACACAGTTCCAGGGTGGAATGAGCATGTGCGTAACTTTCATAATGCCACTCGCGATGCGTTTGAATTATGGACCGCTAATGGTAGGCCAAGAACTGGTCCGCTGTTTGATCTCATGCGTAAAACTCGTGCTAAGTTTAAGTCTGTACTCAGGGCATGTAAAAGGGATGAAGGTCAAGCTAAGGCGGATGCATTAGCTAACAATTTGACGCAGGGAGGTTCGCGCAAATTTTGGAAATCTGTTACCGCTACTCGGAGCTGTCCCCTTCCAACTAACGTAGGTGGTTGCTGTGGGCACGACAACATTGCTGACATGTGGAAAATCACTATGAGAAGCTGCTTAACTCAGTCTCAAACTGCAATGACAAGCATTTTGTGTTGTCGTCATTGAAAGAAATTGATTTTCACAAAGATATGGTGGTTACTGTAGACGAAATTACTCGTTGTGTTAAAATGCTTGAAAAGGGAAAAGCAAGTGGTAAAGACGGCATTGCCGCAGAGCATTTGATTTATGCTAGCTCAATTTTATACATTCTATTGAGTTTGTGTTTTACCAGTTTCTTTATACATGGTTATTTACCCGACACATTTATGTATGCTACGATATGCCCTATTGTGAAAGATAAGTCAAAGATCTTACATCCGTTGACAACTATAGCCCATTGCAATTGTAACAGCTATTTCGAAGACTTTGGAATTATGTATCTTACACAGGATTGATTCATTTATAGAAACTAGTGCTCTTCAATTCGGCTTTAAAAGCAAACATCTACTGACGTGTGTATCTTTGTGCTTAAGGAAATGGTTGATTTTTATAAAAGGCAAAATTCGCCAGTTTTTCTGAGTTTCATGGATGCCACGAAAGCATTTGACAGGGTCAACCACTGGACTTTGTTTAGAAAATTGATCAGTCGCAACATTCCATTGTTTATTATTCGTATTTTGCAGTACTGGTATTATAGTAATCAGCTGTTTTACGTCCACTGGGCATCAGCTGATTCCAATCCTTTTCAAGTTTCTAATGGCGTACGACAAGGAAGTATTCTCTCACCAAAACGTTTTGCTATTTATGTAGACCAGTTAAGTAGTAAGCTACAGTCTGCTGGCGTAGGATGTTATTTAGCGAATCATATTATGAATCACTTATTTTATGCTGACGATCTGGCCTTGATTTGTCCATCTGTGAAAGCTTCACGAAAATTGATCAACATTTGTGAACACTAAGGTAACGAGCATGATATTCTCTTTCATACTGAGAAAACTGAGTGTATGGCTATTTTTCCGAAATCTTGGAAGCAGGATAGGATTCCTCATGTATATTTGTATGATAATTCTCTAAATTTGTAAGTTCGAAGAAATATCTTGGCTACATTATGTCCTCCACTGGGATGGACGATGCAGATATGCAAAGACAGCTTCGTAGTTTTATGCGAGAGCCAATTTTATTGTTCGTAACTTTGGCCAGTGCTCTCAGAAAGTAAAATGTGTCCTTTTTAAAAGTTTTTTGTGTAGTGTTTATTGTTTGAACGTGTGGTGTAATTTTAGTGCTAAACTAATGTCAAAACTGAGGATAGCTTATAATAATGCCTTGAGGTTGATTTTTGATCTGAAGCGTTACGTCAGTATTAGTCACAATTTTGTGACCAAGAAACATCTTTAATTTTGCTTCCCTTCACCGAAGACTGCTGTTCGCATTTTGCAAGCGTCTGTCCGTGAGTGAAAACCCAGTTATCCGTACCTGTGTAGAGTCGGATTCGTATTTTCATTCAGCTTTTCGGAAACATTGTAGAAAGGTTCTTTATTAAGTTTTTTGCTCTTTTTAACTTCTGTATATTTTTTTGCTTCTATTATTTTATATTATGGGCATTCATGGCCTGAAATAAAGATTAATAATAATAATAAGATATTGGATGTAACTTTTCCACACAAAATGTACATAGTACCTTTGTAGGTTGAATAAATTTAAATGTGTGTACAATTACAAATGCTCGTACACGTACATGATATGACATCCGTAACTCACCTCATCACCTCAGTATATCATGTAGTCATTTGATAACACAAGAGCATGATTACAAAGTTCTAAATACTACATTTTTGAATGCGTGCAAATTCTACAATTTAGCTCTTCTTGTACTAAATGTCACTATAAGCTCTTACAGTAGAAAACTGAGATAAACAAGTTATTTCCATACGATGATACATGTCAAGCTATAGACTATCTTTTTTGCTTCGCGAAAAAGTGGTGAAAGACACATTTGTACAATATAGCAGTCACTTGGAGTGTTTTACTACATGTATCGAATGTCACAAACCCCACAGGATTCATTAACGTAGCGGGTCGCACAGTCATCATTTTACTAAAAGTGACCTAGAACTATTTTGATCGAAACAACTTCGGGATTAAAATTTGGAGAAATAACATATTTTAAATGGGATATTCGGGTTTTGTTAGAAAATCACGCATAGAGATCAAGAAACCGCATAACATTGATTTAAATTATATCAGTGCGCCGTTCGATGACGAAAACCGTTCTAAATAGATTTCCGTCTACTATGGAAGAAAGCTATGATCGTCATTTGCAAATAAGCCAAAACATTTAAATTGAAAACTACGTAAGAGAGGCATGTAATAAAATCATAGCTTAAATAACCCTCGAGGCAGAAGACCATTTGCCCCGATGTCAGGAAAGCAACTGGTCACATAGTTCTCTGTTTAATATTGCTATACTATATATCATGTTATAGCTTTGTCAGTACCAGTGAATTTAATGACGTCATCCCCTCAGATTATTGTATCTGAATATCCAGCTTTGTAGCCCCAGATGTTTTCTACATCTACAAATTTCCTGGCACTGCCAAGAAACTATAAGTTTCTTGGCACTGTCAAGAAATTAAACTAAAAAATGATAGCAAAAAGTACCCTCTCCTGGCCCATAATGGACGCAAGTAGTAAACTTTGCCCCTCATTAATGTACTCTGCTTCGCCTCGTAAATTATGTGATGCAAAATTTGCTCTCGTCCATTATGGACCGGGAGGGGGTACATAATTTGGCGTTAGTGCACCTACTATGTTTGCTGTATTATTGGTCCCATTGTGCTGGTTCTCTCTTGTAATGGAATGTACAGCGAACACGGAGTCAGCGTGGACAAATTCTAGCACATAAAACTGTGCATGCAGTGAAGGAGAAAACTTCAGTAAGAAATCTTCAGAAACCGGTTATATAAGACCAAGACTCTTAAGGTTGGTAGTATAAATCTTTATTGGCAGTATCATACTCCAACGTATTAAAATAAACGGAGTGTCTATTGCCACACGCATGACAATAGCCAAGGTGGCTATTGACACGCTAATTTATTTTAGGATGCAGATTTTGTCAACTGATTGAATCACACTGTTCCTAGTTTGTGTAGAAATTGCTTCTAATAATTATATATTTCTACCAGGATTTACCTTGCGCTCTCGAAGTTAGTCGATGTTCGGGAAGATGGTCGATGAATTCCATGAAGCGGGCGACCGAGGTCGGTCGGTTGGCAGTCTCTGTGATTAAATGCAAGCCCTGCGATTGACAGTATACTGCATGCTCGAGAATGCATCATTACAAAAGATACCATTCAAAATGAACTTGTAAGCATACAACTCAAAATTTATCCATTTTAGCCCAAGAGAAAATGTTTCGGGGCCTGGGCTGACTCGTGAAAACTAACCAGACCTGCAGCAAAAGTTTGTCTATGACCGAAGACCACGTGTCCTAGCCTGTCGGAGTTGTCAACGACCGAAGTGAAAAGCTACGTCGGAACTTTCGGATATTGGTGATACGTTTGTTTTAGGGAGGCCCCGGGGAATGTTTTACATTTTTTCTGTTGTACGAAACTTTTCACATTGACTTCTGGTTTTTATTTTTTGATTTGTAGAGACTGGTTGACAGCTTTTATCGAGGAAAGTTAGGCTAAGAGCAAACGTTTACTCTGTGACTCTGGAGGCGAACCCTCTTTCAAGTAAAACAAGTTATGCCAGGATGAAGCCATACTCCAGGAAGTGAATGCTTGAGCTCCAGGCTGGCAACGACAATATAGACTTGACCAAAAAATTTTGCGAATCGTTCTTTTCTTTGCCAACAAAATATGTGAGACAAGGGTAACAAACGATGACGATGACTCAAATATGAATGGAGTTGTCCGTTGCGCGCATTCATTAGACGTGACGGTCGACCATGTTTTACTTCTGCTGAGCAACAGTTTGAGCTTGGTTCTGCATGCGCAATACATTTCTGCACGTCCATCCTCAAACAGAAAAGGTACATTTTCATCAGCGAAAATAATAACTTGTCGTCAATATATCCCCGCTTGGTTAATAACTTTATTTGGAAAACATACACGGAAATCATACTCAAGTGCAATTGGTCAAAGCATATCCGGGACCATGATGATCATTTTCCTGAGTGGGAATACATGCCCAGCTGCGATGGCCCGAATCATGAACCTTCAAGTGAGTCCCAACTTTGCGGTCCAAGTTTGAGGTTTGAGCTACCCTTAGGCCTACATATCGTCTATGTAAACATATTTTTCTACTATGTGAACCAGAAAACATTTTGAAAGCTCAAGATCACCAAGCTCAGTGTACAGGGCAGTCGGATTTCCTTTGAATCGACACAGAGTTGTCCACAGGGACAACGGTCCCATACACGTTGAATTCTCATGTAAAGGAAGTGCCCCTCTCCTTGCTGGCTTGGCAAGGAGTGGCCCTCTTACATCATTGCAATAAGGCCATATAAGGAAACTTCTTTGTTTGCCGTCCTTGGATTTTTGAAAAACCTTCCAGTCAGCCTGCAAAAAATACAAACAGAAGAAAAACACCACACAGATCAATCGCATAAACTTTGACTTTCCGTTGGTATTAAGTATAAAAAATCAACTATTACATTACAATGCGGCGTTTCTTGTGCTCTACAATAAGTACTTGGAAAGCAATGCTTGCAAACACAAATTATACTTGTATTGGTACAAGAAGCATAATAGTTAAGTGACTGTGAGTCTGAACAAAAATTCCATAAAAATGACAGTAAACACCATACAGTGTGATGGTAATCAACTGGTTGTGTTACAAAGATAGGTTGGTGAACTAGGTGGTCATAGGCACCAGCAAAATTATTAATTAAAATTACAAGATCTCAATAATTAATACAGAGCATATTTACAACAAACACAAAAAAATGCTAATGTCTTACGAGGATGTTTAAGAAGTTTGGACGAAAACAAGAATATAGTTGAATTAAATTTTGAATGATGAAGGTAGTCAACACTTAATGAAGGAACAAGCGAATTTCCCGTGAAGGGTTTGCAACATGTCACGTGACATTTGAATATTAATTGTGACATGTAAATTTAAGATTCAGACCTGTATTGATGTTTACGATTGGACCTTTCATTGTATCTTTGATTCATATCTATCATATGATCAAAGCCACTCCTTAAAGATAACTTTTAAATCCCACTCTAAAATAATACGAGAAAGGAAATACAAAGGACAAAAGTAGTGAATGTCTTCGATCTCTCCCTTAATTTCTGTGATGTACAACTGTCTTGTGTCCTGGTGCTTTATTGGGTGTAGAGATAAATAGTTAGAGATCAGGGTGGCAAATTGGTTGCCACGATGTCTTTCCAGGTGTTGCCACTTTTGAAGGGGTTCAACACTCGGTATTTTGGCCTGGTAAGTATGCCTTTAAGGTGTACCTGTAGGCTACGTGGTACTGAATAGGGGCCATTTGGGTTTCAACACATTCGATACTCTTTGCTGTCATGGAGGTACCATATCTTGCTTATACCCCCGTTGTATGAGTAACTGGGATCTGAAATGGGAACGCTCAATTAATATCCATCTTTACTAATATTTATTCTCGTTTGGCTTACAGATGGTCACCTCTACATGTTTCGGTGAAAATTTGACTTTCAATTGGACAAAACACTGAGTATGACTTTCTCCTGTGTGTTATTTATGAAAAACATGAAAATTGCATACATGTTGTTCTAAAATATCTCAAATGTTAGATTGTGAAAGATAGGCTTCCCTGTGTAATCATACAAATCAGTTAAGTGGGAATCTATCGCAGTAGATAACAGTAATCGGAGAAAATGTTTGATACTATAGAAAGACTTATCTCGGACTGCGGGGACCTAGCTATGGTAAAACAGCACAGGCTACTTGCCCAATGTATACACTGTTCATGTATAATGCAGGCGGTACTGTACAACACAACATACAAATCAAAGAAAAAGCAATTTTCTAAACTTTTCTCAACCTTATTTTGGTTTCAAATATGGAATGGAGGAACAATCGGGCGTGCCGCAATGAATCACGCTCATTGTTTAGGCCAGCGGCACACACTGCCCGAAACAACACGCCCGGACTCATCTCAACACACACAGTCATGGAGAGTCGTAGCAGTGTACGTGGATCTACGACTGCGATCGCACTTTTTCAGGTACACATTGATGGAATCTCAGTCGTTAAATCTGAACAAATCTGAACTTAACTGTGTGAATTGAGATGAGATGTGATGACTAGGGGTGTGTGATGTGCGGCGGACCTTAAATGTCCAAGCCTCGCTATAATTAGTAACCAGACAGTGGCGGAGTTAGAATGGGCGCGAGGGTGGGGTAGGGTGTGGACGCCTTCTAATACAAAGTTGACCAAAGATGTTATATTCGTGAATAATGCACTTCAGTAGTAAAGTAAACGTGGACAACTGGGATTAAGTAAGAATTTTACACCCATTTTATTCATTTATCTACATGAAGCGAAGGAAAAATTAACCATCCATGTAACTAAAGTATGACCCTGACCTATATACGAACTCACGCACGCGCAGCAGTGCATTGACCTGAACTAAGCGGGGAAATTCCCTGCTGAGTCACACACAACATGTTTATACATGTACGGGAAATTCCGTGTGAGTCATCACCATCAAACTAGCCTATATAAAGGACCCCGTTGTCAGTCCGGCCGGCCGGTCGCGGAGTCTAGCTGATGTTGAACACGAAGTTCCTATCGGTGCGAACTTGTTCACCTGATAGATAAAATTTTAGTAATTTCCTCTGAACTTAAAATGTGACGGAAGACCATTACTTCAAATAATATGAGACGTTTCAGATGAATGGTACTGATATCTAAAGTGTTCACTCTTTTATCTCTACGTACAAATGTAGTTCCTAAGTCGTTCTCTATTCTATTCCCACCAACAAAACATTCAATACTCATTTCCCCTCCCCGATCTTTATCAATACTTATGATAATATCACAAGTTGTTCTGTTATCTGTTTTCATAGCATAATATCCAACCAAATCGTCAAATTCATCTCCCGTAGCTAACTTTACACATCTAATGAGAACTGTACCATGTTGAAGTATTTTCATATTATCAGTCATCTGTTGATTTACTGTCTGTAAAGTTATTCAGCTGCCTCATCACCGACGCTTTTCAGACCCAGTTTCTTTAAAGTTGTGTCCCAAAATAATCTAACTGGAACTCCGCTAGCTGTATACGAGCAATAATTCTCCCCCTCGTTTATCCACCTTCTTAGTGTATTATCTGCCTTCATTATTGTATTAAGAGGACTAATTTTAAGATGAATTGGTATACCAAGAAGTGCAATGTATGGATTCGTAGGAGTAAGCCAACTACGAAAATCTAGCAACTTGTATTTGTTTACATTGCTATCAAAATAAATCACATTCGGAGTTCCTGGTGGTTCAGCAACACCTCCTGCAATTTCACTATCCAATATATCTAAGATGTTACGCGGCACATTATAAGGCATGAATTTCTGACTATCCCCATCCCATGTCAGAGCAAAAGGAGTAGGATCATTCGAAGCCTTTGTGGCGTCAATTACAGTTTCATCAATGTCTTTAAGTTCGGAAAATTCTACAGCATGTTCGTGGGGTGGCGCCGCGGCATTGGCTAAAACGAAATATTTTTCGCGGTCTTTATAACGAAGGACGTAATCCTTATTATGATTAGCAGCCATCTTAGTATTATTGTTAACTTTAACATCACTCAGATCTTCAAGCTCAAGATTTTGCATACGAATTGTACCTAGACCGAAGCCACTTGGATCAGACATACTCCGTAGGGACCTATATACAGTGAAAATTAAAATAATACCTTGTAATATACACAATCATGGCTTCAGCTATAGGAATGACAGTTCTCGGTGCTGTATTAAATGCAACGGCATTCACAGGAGGAAATATTATCGGGCAAAAGCTTTCTGGGAATGGTGAGGCTCTTATTGAAGAGAAAGTCCGACATGATAAAGCATTAGAAAAATTTGAACATGATCGCAACGTCTGGTCAGAAAAAAGATTACTACAGGCTGATTGGGAAAGAGAAAATCAAGCAAAGGACGCACATGCTGCAGCTGAGTTAAGAGATACAGATGCAGAAATCCTTGAAGAAGCAGCGGCGCAAAGCCGTTCCGAAGGCGAAGCAGTTCAATTCTCAGATTATTATCAACCCAGTCCTGAGCAAAAGAAATATGAAATGATATATATTGCTGGAGGATTGGTCGTGGGATGGTTTATCTTCCGATAGGGTTACACCGGTAGGGGCCCGCTTCGGGACTACAATAATTCAATACAAAAGCTAATTGGCCAGTTATTGAAATCGATCATGTTTCCATCCTGATCCGTTATCCAGATACGAATTGAATTCATGTAATCTCCCCCTTTTCTCAATGGCATAGAAATTGCTCCGTTTTTAAAATCGTAAGTAACCTTTTCACTTATTTCTCTCGTATCCCGGATGGGAAGTATTTGTAAACAGTTCGATACTTTCCCCTGTATGTATCCTCCGGAGGTACCCGAACCAAATGAAACATAATTTCCAGTAACATCGACTACATCTGAATGAACTATATATTTAGTGACTGTTAAGAAATCCACTTTCTTCGGACTCATAGTACTTTTTATAACTGGGTTGTTCTCAGGTTTATCTGAAAAGCCGACGACGTTGGCGAAGCTACCTGTGGCATTGAAATAGACTTTAATATCTTTAGCCAAAGTTAGATAAACATGGTTTGTCGGCAGATGTTTTTCAAAATTAATTTTTTGCTTCAACCCGATTGCTTTGTTTAACGTATCGATATTGTAGTTACCTGGACGTATTGATTTAGTCTTCTTCGGTTGGTCACCTTCTTGATATTTTATTACATTATTTGTCGATGTTATGTTATGCCATGAATTATATAGTCCGCACTCTAGCAGTCTTATCTTCGTAAACTGTGTCGTGTCAATGCAAGGGTAAAAATTAACAGTGACTGGTTCACCTGTTTGGCTTTCAATCCAAATGATCATTGTTGTACGTTGTATGTATATATTCTAAGTATAAATGTTCGATGAATATTATTATTATTCCGAAGGTGCCCATTACGAAGTATAAGGTTCTGCAGGAATAATATTTTTCTGTTCAAGGAGATCTTTGGTCGCAACCGCGGCAGCAGTCGCACCGCCTAATTTTGCCAATCGAGTCAAATTTGGTCGACTTGGATCGCCAACCTCTATTTTCAGAAATTTGCTGGAGATCATAAGATATCCCATCGCAAGTCCTGCGATTACAATACCATCGTACATTGTGTTTACAACTGTTTTAATATCCATGATTGCTGACTAGTATATAAAATAAAAAAATAAAAATAAAAATATGGGGAGTTAATCCATCTCATACAATGTAGAGGAGCTGGGTCCTCCCTCCCCTCCCCCTCCCCTGTCGGAACTGTTCCGGAGGGAGCTGCTACGTGCTCTGTTTTTTTCGCTTTCTGGGGAGGATCTTTCCGGACGGAACAGGGGGTATGCCGAGCACGCCCCCAATATAGCCCTAATGCAGTCAATGAAACTCCCACAATTCCTAAAACAAGATAACATTTATTATACCAGCGTGAATTATTATCACACTGTTCTTTCATTGTAGGCGGTAGGTCTGCTTCAGTCGCTACCGCATCGCTCCCCCCATTCCCCTCCATTGCTTTTAGTTTCTTCTCCCTGTTTTGCCTGTTCCATTCCGCTAGTCGCTTCCCTGAAGCAACTCTCCCTGGATGCTTCGGCGGTAACGTCACTTTCTCTATGTTGCGCTGTGTCGGAGTCGGCGGAGCCGTTTGCGGTGTGGGGGTCGTCGGCGGGGCTTCTGACGGAGTCGTTTGCTGAGTCGGCGAAGTTGAATCCATTTATTTCAGGTACTATATTAAACCCGATTTTTTTAAAATTTAAATGTTTACCCGTAATTAAACCGGTGGAAATTAGAGCAATCAGGGGCCCCCACGTGTACGCTATCCGTCCTGATAATCGTTTTATTTCACTGTTTAGAATAAAATCCTTTTTAAGATCAGTGGCATAGTTATCTCGATCATCGATTGGAACTACCTGACTTATTGCACGGGCTCCTAGATCTATGAAACTTTGAGTGATGGTATCACTTATAAGAGAACTGTATTTCGCTTCATAGACTTTAAAGGCTCGTGTTATGAATTCATCTTTCCACGTTTCCACTTCTCTAACTGTAAACTCCTTACCAAAAATAACTTACTTTGACCACTTGCGATGACACAGAGTATTTTTTCACGTTTCGTCTCTATTATGGATCGAGCGTCCGAAGGCACCGAAGGCGCCGAAGCCCCTTCGGAACGCGTATTTGCCGCTGCCGATGACTTTATTAAATTCTCCATTGTTTGCAGTATGTTATCTATTCTTAGTAAAAAATAAAAAATTCGTTTAAACCTGAATCCGAAATAAAGTATTAACATAGTCTGGAATGTTAGTATCGTTCCGATAGGGATTCCGACAGGGATTCCGGGAAAATTCTCCTCCATTTAAATCTATATGTATATAGAAACACGAATAATGAGTACAGACTTATTCCCAGTTGCTTTTCAATTGAATAAGACGAGCATACCAACAGTACAGCATGCTGATATTCCTTCCAAACCGGACGGGGGAGTAAAACCTATTCTCATGGACTTAGAAATATATGTAACGCCGACAGATAAATTTACTTTTCATCCAAGGGATATATTTAAAGATAACGTAATCACTCATCGATCAGCGAAAGAAAGTAATGTCTGGCTGGGCGGCCCAAAGATGAAATACTGGGACCAGCAATTAAATTTCGCCGTATGGTGCAGCACTACTGGTTGCGGTATATCATTCGCCCATCTCGTCGATAAGAAATTTCCGCCCAAATACGATCATTCTGCCGTTTCCATGTATATTTTACAATACGTCGTATCCTTCACGAAATGGGCGTTGCACTTCCAGACGATACCCCAACCTTCAAAGCGGGCGACAATCCGTACAATCTCGTCCAATATGAACTTCTCTGTACAGAATTTGGAAATATAAGTCCAACGAAGTCCGACTTTCGTTATCGAAAAGGTCAAAATAAAGGTCTTGGTTATGGATATGAATATTACACTAATCGTGGCCCTGTTCGACAGCCAAAAGCGATATACAACGGTCGGGACTTTTTCCTCTCCGCCGACGGAGGCGTTTTCTATACACATACCATTTTTGGAAAGAAAAAACATGTACTGTCCGACAAAGAACGACCGCACTACTATTTCTTCCGAAATGATGGATCGGAGGGACAATACAATAGTTTCATTCCTCTGACAGGAGACTCGGGACTAACAAAGGCCGGTCTCGCTCGCCTCAACGAAAGTCTTGAAGCCTACGTATATTGCATACTCGGCGCACAAGCAAATATTCGCAGTACCATAGTGGGTGATACTGGCAGTGCAGAGCAAGTCCGAAAAGAATTCGGCGTTCTCCTCGAAGATGAAATTCGCAATACCGACAAAGTAATCAGTTATAGGCGATATCAAGACACAATAATGAATACTGGTGTCAAACTTGATATGGCAGTCTCACCAAATTTACTTCTCTTACCGTCTGAGATGGTCATTCTTTCGGGCCCGGCGATCTCAGGTTATAATAATGAATTGCAATACGCAACAGAATCTATGTCCTTCGGGGTGAATGGTGATATAAACACGGAAGTTCGAGAAAGTGCTATACATGAGATGGAAGGAGGGGAGGAGGGGGGAGATCCTGTGAAGTGGCAGGACGAGCCCGGAGAGTCACCTCACAATGACACGACTCGGGGGCCTCCCCTCCCCTCCCAGAACAGGCAGCATCTGCAGACCCTATTCATGAATATGGTAAAATTGGTTTGTTATCTTTAGCAATATTCATTACTATTGTAGGTACTGGAATAAAGTCACTAACTATATAGTTCATTCAGATGCTGTCGATGTGACTGGGTTTCATCTAACTCGAACCAGTAACTTAAAAGAACTAGAAGAGATTCATTAATTTACAGTATATAGATCCAGAGGAAATGTCAATATACGTAACCCCACCATTCAACATGATTATAACTGGACCGACATATTCTGGCAAAACAGAATTTATGTTGGACCTCCTCACCGGTCCGTACTTAAGGAAATTCGAATATGTGATATTCATTTGCCCAACATTCATGAATAATAAAGCGTATAATAGAAGATTCATTTTCACCGATGACAACGTGTTTATATTTCCGGTCGGACTCGATGCTGTGGATGATACACTAGCCTACGTGCATAAAGAATGGGCTGGAACGAACACTTTAATAATCCTCGACGACTGCGCCTCGTCCAAAGATATGAAGAAGCGCAGTAACGTTTTAGTCCAACTTGGTTTCAGCGCAAGACATGACGGATTATCTGTCTGGGTTCTGACTCAACAATATACTAGTATTAGTAACCATTTAGGGAAAACATACAGATGTTAGTACTATTTTACACACCGAACAAGATAGACACAAAACTATTATAAAAAGATATGGAATGGAGGTGTCAGAACGGGAAGCCGTGGGCCTAATCAAGCAATTGAAAAGTAGGCCATTCAGTAAACTAGTATTTCGTTTACGGAATCCGTACGACATAAAATTATTCGTATAATATAGCAATTATGGAAGCCGAAGGTACTCTTAGAGAATTATATTACAACCCGAAAACTGGTTTTGGAGGTGTGCAAAAATTGTATGACGCAGCACGGGCCAGCGGACTAAAAGTTACTAAGAAAGAGGTGCAGGACTGGTTAAAAACTCAGCTAACTTATAATCTACATAAACCGGTACCTCGTTCTCGTGGGGGTGCCTTCCGGGGCGGCCGACGCGTTTTTGTAACATCGATAGACTCTCAATGGCAAGCGGATCTCGTGGAATTCCCTCCCCCATTCGCAAAAGAGAACCATAACATTCGATACATGCTAACAGTAATCGATGTGCTCAGTAAATACGCATGGGCCAGGCCGATACAGTCAAAAACGGCTGATGATACGTTAGAGGCGCTACAAGACGTGATTAAGAAATCCGGGAGAAGGCCCGACAAACTTCAGACAGATGAGGGGCGGGAATTTACAAACCGAAAAATGCAGGGGTGGTTGGAGGAGGTGGGAATTCACTGGTTTCACACCTACAGTGACAAAAAGCTAGCGTCGTGAACGTTTTAATCGGACTCTTAAGATGATGATGTGGAAATACTTCACATATAAACAGACACGTGAATGGCTTTCTATTCTACCAGAACTTCTTGAGAATTACAATAACACCGTTCACGGAAGTATCAAAATGAAACCCAGGGACGTAACAGAGGAGAACGATTGGCAGGCATTTTATACACTATTCGGTCCTGAGTTGGCAGCCGGGGAGCCAACCCTGAATTCAAGCCGGAGAACGAGTCCGAATTACAAAATACAAGACCACTTTCAAGAAAGGATATTTACCAAATTGGACAGAGGAGATTTTCGTAGTTTCAAAAGTTGTGTACGCAGCTGGCTTGGGAACGCCACCAGTTTACAAAATAAAAGATCTGAATGGAGAGGAAATACTCGGCACTTTCTATTCCGATGAACTTCAGAGCGCACCTTCAGAACGCGACGAGCTGTACAGAGTAGAACGAATTTTGAAGACGAAAAAAATTAGAGGAAAGAAATATTATCTGATAAAATGGAAAGGTTATCCAGAAAGTTTCAATAGTTGGGAGCCGGAGGAAAATGTTATTAGAACTTCGTAAGTTCCTGTGCTGGTACTTGTCAAGTACTACGTAAGTTCCTGTCCATGGTACTTGTCAAGTACTACGTAAGTACTAACGTAAGTATTTACGAAAGTTATTCAATAAGTACCATGGAAAAAGTCTTAATTTCTTGAAAGCCGAAAGTGTCAGTTTACCACCCCACTTCCACCCCCCACCTGGCCAAGTATTTATCATGTACTGTCGTAAGTAATGTTCACTTACTGCATCTTTTTCGGCCGTATGTGGATGAGGTGGGGGCCCCTCGGTTCCTGAACATATTAAGTTTGCAAGATCTTCAAAACGACTTCTCATGTTACCACAGTCCGTTCTTTCGAGTCCCCCTTTTTCAGCTTTATCTATAAGTTCTGGTTGAAGTATAATGTACACAACTGACATGAGCCATAGACAAGTAACTTCAAAGTCCGGTGTTACAGAACCGTAGGGTTTCATAATGTCAAGTGCTCGTAGGTCAAACGGAGCATTATAAGCACACACAGATTCACAAGCGTTAAGAAGTTTGTGTATGTTCTTGAGTGAGACTCGTGGTTGTTCTAGTTGTTCTTGTCCAGGTGGGAAGTACGCTTTTTCAAGTTTTTCCTTGCTGAAACCGTCTATTAAAAATCCTTGGCTGCCGCCGCTCCATGCAATTCCAAAGTCAAAAGCTTGTGGATATTCTACTGGTCCGACTGTCTCGGTATCAATTGTTGGATTAAGTATATCTTGAGAAGAGGGGAGTAAGAGCGTTCCGATTACCAAACATGGAAGTCTGTAGTCGTGGCAAATTTCTAAGAAAGTCTGTTTGAACTTGTTGTGAATCTCTTCTAGTTCTTCTAAGGCGCCTATTTCGTACGACCTGGCTCGAGTCAACACATTCCGCCTGCAATAATCCCAAGGCATATCTTTGAATATGATAATGAAACTGGGTAAATGGTCAAATGCTCTAGAAACAATCTTTTTTTCTTCCGTTGCCACAGAAACGCCTCGGATTCGAGAAAAAGTCAGATGTTGAATTATGGAAGAGTCACAAATAATGTATTGTTCTGAAGGGAGGGAAACCTCCCTCCTCCTCCCAGCCTGACATTGTAAACTAAGCGTATGTTCTATAAACTGGTTCTGAAAATCGGCAATCGAAACAACGCCATTATAAAAGTCGGCAATGTTGCTGGAAAAACTAGTGTCAAATTCTGGTACGTGATACGGATCCAAATTTACTGCATCGTAACTCTTACCACTTCCAGTTGGTCCATTTATGAATATGTATGACATTTTAGGATACTATATCATAGAAAAAATTTTTTAAATTATTTTTTTATTAAGATATATACGATAAGACAATGACAATCCTTTCTATTTCAACTGCAATAAAAATACTTGAAACCGGAGAAGAGAATATTCAAATCAGTGACGAAGGGAAACTCATATTTGGTGAATCATTGGTAGATCCTTTCATATACGTAGACAGTGAGCTAGAAGTAGTTTTCCCCATCGGACCTAAGTACGGCTCTAGAGATCCTGCTACATGCGATGGGGTGTGTGTCCGTTGGCAACCGAGTCTTCAAAAGTTTACCGATTTAATAGTATTCCGTACCTTAGGTGAAAGTTTCGATGCAAGCACTGCTAAAAGTTATGCTGCAAGCCTAGCCGCTCACTCCAAGAATCCTACCGGATTTTACAATCCATCTAAAGTTTATCAGAAGCGAGGTAGCGAGGGGCCTCAGCCAGTGGCGTATTTTAAATTTCAGTTTAAAAGAGGGGGAGGGAGAGGGGCTCACGATTTTGCTACATGTATTGATATGGTTCAAGAAATTGACTGCGGTTTTAAAACAGTGAGCCCATTGCCAGTCCGAGAAAATCCTGCTATTGTACCTCGTAATATCAGGAAAGGTAGTAAGATAGAATTCTTAGCATTTAAACCGCGCTTAAGTAAGCGTGCTCTTTCTTTCACTGTTGAGAGATTAATATTTTGTGCTGCGCCTAATAAACCAGAAATTCAAGATGTGGAAGAACTAGTCGACTTAGAAAGATTAGGCGAGATATATAAACAAATAAATGCTGACAAAAATATTATAGTGGATTTTGATGACCTATCATAGAATAATTATTTTTTCATTTTAAAAATTTTAGGATAGTATATATCATAAAGATTATTATGGCCAGTCAATTACATACAGCATTCAAGGGAGCAGTTTTACAAAAAAAATTTCCTGAAGTCAAGCGAGTCAAGGATATCGGGGAGCTGGTGGATATTGAAGGTATGGTCAAAGGGGCCGGAAAGATGTACTCTGTTTATACCGAAATGGAAGTCAAATTATCGGATCCGAAAACTGGTAATACACAACCGCGTTCATTGTATGTTAAATTAAATGATACATACACAAAAGATGTAAGAGGATCGGGATTGGATGTGGGGCAACAATTAATAGATCGCTACGATCGTATGCTTGATACAATTGAAAATGTTGAGGGTTCTGGTCTCGTTCTCGAGGAGATACTTAATTTTGAAGTAATTCTAGTAGAAGTTTTACTCGGGGCTGGCCGGGGCTGGCGCAGTCCAACTTCCCAGATGGTTAAAAAATAAGCATTGTGTTAGCGATCTGGTGCTACCTTCGGGCAGCGAGAACTGTTTTCAATACGCCATCGTAGCAAGTTTAAAGTTGGCCGACCCCGAGTTTCGTGAAAAGAGGGTGGTCAGGTAAGGAGAAAATGGAATACGTACGCCCCATTTATGGCTGACTACTGTTGGGAAGGTATTCCCACGCCCACGCCCGCCGATCTGACTGTATTCAGGCGCTTCGAGCAGCAAAATCCAGGCATCAAACTTCAAGTATTTCAGATCTACGAAAATGATCCCGCTCCCCCGTCCGACATAACTGTGTTATATAGTGCCCCTGGCGGAGCCGAAGGTGAAGCCGATAGGAATCAAATAGCAAATATCTTACTGATAGTTGGCGAAGACGGCGGCCGTTCTCACTTCGTACCAATTACTGCGGAAAATCGCCTTCGTAATTCTCGTACTAATCGAAAGAATGAGCGCAGACGGAAGTGTATTTGCCCGGTTTGTAAAAGAGGTTTTAAGTCAACAGAAGAATTAGAAAAACATCAGGTGTACTGTGGAACAGACACTGCCCAGCCAGGTTTTCCTAAGGAAGTATGTCAATTCGAAGGACATCGGAAGAAGGTTCCTTCTCCCTACGTCGTCTATGCAGATACTGAGGCAATTATTGAGAAGGGGACCGGCCGACACATTCCAATTTGTCTTTCGTATGTTATGGTGGAACGGGGGTGGGGACCTTCGGAACGAGGCCCGGGCCGACCCACTGTTTATGGTAAAAGAACATTCACAGGTCTCTCCTGTGTTACAGACTTTCTAAAGGATATGAAAGAACGGGCCGAGTATTATTCTAAATCGTATTATTGGAAAATAATACCGATGAGGGATCCTTCTAATTACCGGCGCGACGGATGTGATCCAGTCTGTATTGCATGTGGAGAGCCGGCAGGATACCGAGTAGTGAAGGAGGAGGCGACTTTTATTGCGAAGGATGCGGCCGTCGAGAACCATTCCTATCTACTTTCACAACCTCAAGGGATACGATGGTTCTTTTATTTTGAAAGAATTACATGAAATCGTTACCGAAGGAGATGATGGGGGTTC
This sequence comes from Ptychodera flava, assembly GCF_041260155.1. NCBI lineage: Eukaryota > Metazoa > Hemichordata > Enteropneusta > Ptychoderidae > Ptychodera > Ptychodera flava. Next base: position 18,791,156 of record NC_091946.1, on the reverse strand, counting down.
CGGACAGAGCCTAAAATCATAGCTAAGACGAGCAATGGAGGAATTATGGGTCTCTCGAAAACATTTATTTTTCACGCCTCAATTGTTGTTGCCGGAGGGAAGAGGAGATAAAGAGACGTTTCTTTTCTATAAAGTTTATGGACAGTGCTCAGTTGATGATGGGGTCATTGGCGAAGTTGGCAAAAACTGTGCCGGAGACCCACGGGTGGACGGCGGCGCCACTTTCGTACCCGGACATTCAAAGGGCGAAAGGTTTCTTCCCTACGAATATTTAGACTCGGTTGACAGACTGGGAGAGAACCAGCTCCCGGAGAGGGGGAATTTTATAGCGAATTGACGGAAGAGGGGATTTCTGAGTCTGATTACGAACATGCATTAAGAGTATGGGACGAAGTTGGATGTAAGACGATTCGTGATTATATGGAATTCTATTGTGAGACGGATGTTCTCCTTCTTGCTAATATATTCGAAAATTTTCGCGACACATGTTTAGAAGCATATAAGTTAGATCCGGCCCATTACATGTCAGCGCCTGGCTTGACATGGGATGCTATGTTACTTTACACGGGTAATAAGTTTAAACTCATTCAAGATGCTGAGCAGATGACTTTCGTACAACGGGGAATTCGAGGCGGCATCAGCCAGTGTAATATTCATTATTTACAGACAAATCATCCTGCTTACGCTGGCCCCGCCGGCGGGAATTACGATCCAGAGAAGCCGGTGACCGAAATAAAATATCTCGATGCAAACAATCTCTACGGCTGGGCAATGAGTCAACCAATGCCTACGGGCGGACTTCATTGGATGACGATGGAAGAGTGGGAGGAATGGGAAGAAGGGGGCGGAGCCGGCGGAGCGGGGGGCGGAGCCGGAGCGTGGGGACCTGGCGCCACCTTTCCACCAAGTTTTCTAGAAGTAGACTTAGAATATCCCCCCGAATTACATGAAGAACACAGCGATTTGCCATTAGCGCCGCATCACTATGAATTTCCGAGGCAGGGCGGTCGACTGATTACAAGTGTGATGGATAGAGAGAGATACGTCTTACACTACAAGTTGCTGGAATTCTATCTTCGGATGGGAATGAGATTGAAAAGATTTATCGGGTGCTTGCTTTCGATGAAGCTCCATGTCTCGCGAAATATATGACTTTAACACTAAAATGAGGGCAAAGGGGAGGACAGATTTTGAAAAGAATTTCTATAAGCTGATGAATAATGCAATGTTCGGTAAGACAATAGAAGATGTTCGAAAGTACAGAGACTTTAAATTTGTTTCGGACTGGAACGGCACGGATAGTGGACGTAAAAAGATTCAGAAGTATAATCCAAAGATGAAACATATAACTTTCATAACTTCCGAAGAGGATGGCGATTCCTGCGACAGTGCCCTACTGGAACTGAAAACGGATGAGCATAGATATGTAAAACCAGTTTTCATCGGCGCCGCAGTACTGGAACTTTCTAAGCTGCTTATGTATGAGACGCATTACAATTACTTTCGGTCAAGTTCCCTGGAATACGATTAGCCTACATGGATACTGACAGTTTTGTTTACAGTGTACCGATACCGGACCCGGACGTAACTTTCAATGATATAGTCCGAGAAGATGTGGAAAAGAATGGTGAGAAGTCTATATATGATACTAGTGGGATGAGCGGTGCGATAGCCCCCAACTTTCCGAAGATTAATAAAAAAGTGATAGGTAAATTTAAAGATGAGTTGAATGGTGAACCTATTCTTGATTTTGTCGGCATACGCTCGAAAGTGTATGCTTTTCGAACTCCAACTTCGGAGACAAAAAAAATAAAGGGGTGAAAGATGTTTGTGTTAGAAAACATTTGAACTTTGAAGATTATAAAGATCTGTTTGAAACTGGGAAGAAGCCGGAGCCGGCACAGTTTGTACAGTTTGTACGGAAAAAGGTTGGAGAAATCCGTAGTGAAAAGCGTAGTAAAATCATGATGGCGCCAAATGATATCAAACGTGTGCAGCTATACAATCCAGACACGGGCGAATGGCTGGCAGAACATGGCCGATAGGACGGACGACGGGTCATGGTTACGGTTAAAATTGTAAAGACATTAATCTACTATTTTCAACAGTGACCTGGGCATCACTGATAACATAAATGTGGGCAAATATATTATCATTGTGAGCGTCATCGCCAACCCACGCGGTATCTTTCTTCAGGATCTCAAGTTGAATTCCGTCCTTTGTGTTCATTACTTTTAAACCATTTCCATGAAACTCAATATCTTTAAAACTACGCAGATCGATAAACAGACAGAATTTATTCTTCAAATAATCGGCCTCATCTATATCAATTTCACACCAATCTTTATCTTCAGCAAAATACCGTCGCACCTCTCGCCAAATTGTCTTGGTATCATCTTCTGAGCGTACACTTTATTTGCAATGCCTTCGATTGATACAGACACAGATTCAATGGATGGATTAAAGAAAAGTTCACTGTTCAGTTCTGCCTGATTCTGATTTTTAGTGAAGAGTATAGCGATACCTCTAATGCTACGTCGTGGTACATTTATATTTTCATTGATAACCGTGTCCGATTCTTTGAATGGGATTGTTCTAAAATAATGTATATGCTCGTAAAGGTAACTTTTCCACCGTTGTAATAACCAGCAGTTGACCCCGCGAGTTTGAGGTCAGAAATTGTCTCGTATTCCATTTGAATGTTTTTTAATTTATAATTGGTTGTAATAAACTGATTACTGACAAGTAATTGGGGGGCGGGTGCCAACGTAATTTCCCATTCAATATGACTCCCTAACGCTTTTGGATATGCAACTCCATGACCTGTCACGAGGGGATGAGTGAGACGAATAGCATATTTTGTTTTATATGTGTCGAAAAGTAACTTATCGCCCACGACGGCGGCATCTGCATCGGTCGCGCCACTTCTCAATTTTCTTAGATTTTCGTTCTGAATTCCGTACAGTGTCATGTTTGTTCTCTCCTTTTTATGTTTGAAGAGATCGCGATAACATTCAATGAGGTTATATTTATTCAAATCGGAAAGTGTCTGACCCTCAAATGTGAGTTTCATACGCTCCACCAAATTTTTTGCAACATTTTGTACTACACGGGTAGTTCCACCTCCCGTTACTTCGAGATCAAAAACCAGGTCGAAAGTATCTGGAACTAAGAGTACTCCGCTTTCTAACTTCGGACATCGTATTATAAGTGTCTGGCCTGGATCTGCCTCACTTGGATTATGTGCAATCACGTGATGAGTTCTTTCTGACTTTGTTCCATTCGGTATTCGGTTGGTGAAAGTCGGTGATAATGTTCTATCGTACCCCATTTTCGTGTAATGTATATAGTAGAAGAAAAAAAGAAAATAAATCACATCTTACGTTTCACTTCGTGTATATAATAACTTAGAAGAAAAAATCACATCTTTACATAAATATTTCCGTCTGCCTGAAAGATAAATCGATTGCCTGTGTCGCGAATCAATCGAAGAACCCAATATTCTTGGAGATGATGAGCCTCTTGGTCATCCTCAGTATCCTGGAATACAGCTATGAATTCTAGTCGCTTAAAGAAGTTAGTCTTTTGACATTCCTTCACGAAAGCTAAAATGTTATGATATAGATTATCATCTTTGAGTCGGACACCTGGATTTGCTCGAAGTATATGTCGATTTACTCGTCGGAGTTTGCACCATTCCAATTCAACGGAGAAACCAAACAGGTCTTTATTTTTAGAAAGAAACTTTGCAATATTCTTTTCACCAAACATGTTGATGGCGTAGGGAGTGTGATATATTAATACATAATTTTATTTATAATGACTAATGTTAATCCAGTTAAAAATATCCATAGCTGTTCTCCAACAAATCCAACCACCGATCCTGCTGTTTTTAATAGAAAACTGACAAGGGAGCCGATTAAACCTGGTATTGCAGCAGCACTTTTTGCGGCCAAGGTTTTTAACCATTCACCAAATTGTTTTACAATTTCTTTCGCTTTTGTATATACTTTGGGCGGACCTGAACCAGACCCGCCAGTTCCTGCTCCTCCTCCCCCTGCTCCCCCTCCTCCTCTAGTCACAGCCAGGGCAATTGTTGATATTGTCATTCCAAGGGCAGTCAGTATTGCAGCGATTGTTATACCATTTCGTTTAAATAACTCTGTCAGCTTCAGTCTCAGTGATAATTCTGGATCAGAAATTACATCACGAAGAGACCTAGTCGACGCCAGTCTTTCACGTGCCCCACTGATCATATCAAGTTGTACTTCAATTCGGTCATCAATTTTTAGCTAGTCTTGTTCTGAGTTCGGGTGTAAGTTCTGTCTGCTCTAACAGATTTTCTCTTTCACTGTAAAGCTCATCAAGACGCATATTTGCCATCTTTAATTCATCAACAAAAGCTCTATATTCAGGGTTTAGATTGTTCCATTGGTCGATTTTATTTTCAAAAGCTCGTATTTTATCTGCATTACCAGAAGCATCTCGCCGTAACTCTGTCAGTTTATCTTTGTATATACCCATGTCTTTTGGTGTCATCTTCTCAGCCGGTATTTTATCGGTTATCACATCTTCAGAATGCAATTCACGACTCACATTTTCGGGCTCTGCGCTTGAGTGATATTCGACTCCACTCCATTCGTATACTTTATTTACGAATTCAGAACCTCCTGCCTTCTTTTTTAATGTGGATCTCTCTAAAAATCTACTTCCTTTATCTGTTGTAACTCTGATTTCTTTATAATACAGTTCACCATTAATAATCTTAGCATTTAAAATCAATTCGGTTCGTGCATCCGGATTAGTAATCCTATATTTGTCTAAGAGTCCTTCAGCCTTATCTTTTGTAAGTTCTCTTCTCTGTTTAATTAAAATATCCACCTGTGGGCTATCCACTGTAGGATCTGGGTTTGCAAAAGTATCATCCGTAAAAGATGTTTCAGCAGCAGTGACATCGTCATCATTCAAATATGCATCATCGAAATCCTGGAGTGGTATATTTTCTTCTCCTCCTTCTGCCATATTGTCTTTCTATATTACTACAATTATTTTTTATCCCCCTTACATATACAGTAAAAATGCACATCTCAGTTGTTGAAAGCGTTGAACAATTGGCCGACTATATAGAAAGAACTAGCGCTGCATATCGTCGCAGTTATAAATTAATGGGTCGAATTGATATGGCTCTCAATATTACTAAGGGAATTCTTGTAAGCTCTGCTGTAATAGCAGCAATTCCAACAGTTCCGGTACTGTTAGCCTTAACACCCATACCTGGTGTCGTTATTGATGTAATACAAGGGAAAACGGGAGTAGCAAAAAGAAGAGAGAAATATAAACATTATTACGTTCAATATAAACAGCTGCTTACACAAATACAAGAAAAAGGTGCAACAACAGAGGCTCCGGGGTCAGAACTTATTCAGAACATATTTCATCAGGCGCTAGAAATACAAAAACAAGAAGGATTTAGTCCGCCGCTGGAGCGATATCTACGATATTATGGATTGAATGGATATGAAAGTTAGTTCGTACCGATAGGAACTTCGTGTTCAACATCAGCTAGACTCCGCGACCGGCCGGCCGGACTGACAACGGGGTCCTTTATATAGGCTAGTTTGATGGTGATGACTCACACGGAATTTCCCGTACATGTATAAACATGTTGTGTGTGACTCAGCAGGGAATTTCCCCGCTTAGTTCAGGTCAATGCACTGCTGCGCGTGCGTGAGTTCGTATATAGGTCAGGGTCATACTTTAGTTACATGGATGGTTAATTTTTCCTTCGCTTCATGTAGATAAATGAATAAAATGGGTGTAAATTCTTACTTAATCCCAGTTGTCCACGTTTACTTTACTACTACTTCAAACAGGCAGATATCAAAATGAAATACACTGTTTTTAATGACAATAAAAATGAGATAACTCTATAAAGAATTGTTTATATTTTCAAGTGTTCTCTCAATTTGATCTAAAATTCTGGGCAATCTCTGCATAATAACCAGATATGCCTCATAACTTTCCCTGACAATATTATGAAGCGGTCGTCGATTGCCGGCCCGTGCTCTTGGAACCGGGATCTCGCGGCCAGGTGGCACATGTTGATTTGGTTGTTCTTGTTCTTGTAGTTGTTGTTGTTGTTGTTGTTGCTGCTGCTGCTGCAGTTGCTGTTGGTGTCGTCGTCGTTGTTCTGGCTTGTGTTGCTGTGCGTATCGCATCTCTCTTTCCCGGACGTGTATTTGACTATAAATAATGATAACAATAATAATAATAACAATTTACTACACAAAATATTATGTAAAAATGATTTACCAGTAGATTTTACCATGGAAACAAAGATCATTACGATTTTAGAGAATAACTTATACTATCTTTAAAACATGCAATACTTTATCACCTCTACCATAATAGCAACAATAATGCAATGTCATTGCATGATACTTACTCTGCAATTCTACTTGATATTGCATCACGAATTCTCCGCCTCAGTCTAGCTGTTGTACCAGTAGTGTACATTTCCCTAATTTGCGATGGGAGCTCATTGCCACGACCCCTGACATACTCAACAATTCGGTTGTAGTTATTGCCGAAGATAGTGTACCCTTCGGCAATAATTGTTATTTCTGGCTTTCGCACGCAAAGACGTGTACGAGTACGAGTCGGCGCGGCCATGCTGAGAATGCTGATCGTCACACTTTCCAAGACTCGAGGACAGACACTTTCCTCGTCTATAGCACGTGCCATCATCCAATCAATAAAGTTGCGTATCATCTGTTTTTATTACCTAATCAGCAAAGTGTATATTTATACCTTAATTTGCATACACAAGACACTATTCTATTAACCAATCACTGAAAAGATTGCCCACGCAGAGAAAATCGTCCGCACTGCATAAACTATAATAACAAATTTTTGCAGTATTGACACAGCATCAATAAATATCACCATGCCTGGATTTACTCGTGAACTGCTTTTTCAGAAATTGGGCATCATTGTTTTATATCGGGAATTATGTGTACTGGTATTGCCACCTCTTCCAAACCATCAGTCTTCCGTGGAGTATCAGATTGCTACTATGCCTCTGCTGGACACACTGCTTTTGTTGCATGCGTCACTGCCAATACCTCAACAACTGCCACGGATAACTACGATCCTGTTTCCGACCCAGTATTACCACCCGCAAGCATGGATGCAACTCCTTGACAACCCTAGCTACCAATTTATGGCTAATGACTGGAGAAACACCGGAATCACTATTGCAAATAATTGACGATTTGTCGCCACGCCTTACAAGACGTGTCGGACGACATAACATGTTGTCACCAGAACAACGAATCCTGATGGTACTCATATGGTTGAGGAAATATCTCAATATTGACACTCTGGGTGCCTGGTTTAGGGTAAGCACATCAGTTGTTAGCCGGGACATTCACCATATTGTACCAATGATGTGGCACTATTTCCGAGGTATGGTGCGATGGCCAACACGGCAAGAAATAGACGATTTACGAGGTAACTGGGAGTTCTTTCCGAATGCAATTGGGACAATTGACGGAACGTTGCATGAAAAATGTAGGCCAACTGTTGAACTAAGAGTGACGTTTACAGTGGTTATGCCATTATCATTGCATTGCTACTCAGATAATAGCTGATAATCGATGCAGTATAATCTTCATCCAATCGGGCTTTCTGGGGCACAATAACGACGCCGGTCAATTCGCTTTACTACCGACGATTGGTCCCGGCGAGGCACTGCACTTACCGCGAGATGTGTATTTATTAGCCGACCAGGGTTATCCTAATGTTTATCCCCTGATTACGAGATTTAGCCGGCGTCACATGACCATACCACATCGTCGTGATCGACGCTTATTTAATCGGGAATTTACTGCTGTCGGATCATAATTGAACATGTCATCTCGTACCTGAAAACATATAGAGCTGTGGAAGAGATGTACCGACACCCTAGGTGGTTTATGCCTGTTGTTGCAGACGTGTGTGCTTTCTTAGCGCAGAGACATATAATTTTGTTCAGTGAAGTGAGATGTACGTTTAAAGGAAAGAAAATTTGCGTCGTTTTATTTTCGTTTTATATATTGTTGTGTTTCAGACACTTTTATTATCACGTATGAGCAATAAAATGCGATTTTATTTGAAGTTCTCGCAAAGCAGCGCCATCGTTTGCTCCACACACGTAGATTTCATTGTTTTATACGTAATTTATTGATGAATAAAATGACTGGTTTTGATATCATTCCCATGTTATGTATGGGTTATGTATGGGTTATGTATGTTGTGAATTTTTTACGTATAAGTGTTTGTATTATTACTATTCATGATTATTTACTTTGTCCGCGTGTAATTTACCGACCTCTCGCGACAATAAATTGTTCTATCACATAAACAAAATTATCAACTTTCTTAAAGCCGCACTTTTCAATCCTAGGTTCTCGCATTAGTGGCGTTCTCCTCCAAGTCAAACATTTGGCCAGTACGATGTTTGATTTCTATAACATTGATTACACAAACTGAAATCAACCTTTTGTCACATTTTGCTAATCCTGCAAACAGAGTTTATACAAGCGTTTGATTGACGGTCGGTTCAAATCACCAACGGTCATTGATTCCCCACCACAAACGCTCGAATTTCCTAAAAATGTCTTCCAGTCGCGTTAGACTTTGAATATAACCACAGAATTCGATCGGCAGCAACTTCGCGCTGACCATTTGACAGTCTGTCCGTGTTTTTGCGGCCGGGGAAAACTAAAAAGTGGCATTTTCTGGAGCGTGTGCCCGCGTGTTGCCCTTTTGGTGTCCACTTACACAGTGAACGCCGCCATAGCTTCGCGTCCTTTAAAAGGGAGGCTCCGCCGCATTATTTCCAGGTACATTGGAAACGTACACTGAGTGAAATAATACTACATTGTGGCCACGGCAGGGCATGAATCCACCAGCTTTTCAAAACAGTTAATTCACCGTGACCTACATTCAACTCGTGTCATGAAAGTGTTTCAATCTGTGCTCAGTTTTATTCCTTGTATTTCAAAGACGTGCGGAATCACATGGTGAATATATAATGAGAGCGAGGCGCCAGCATTTCGGTTAACAACAGCTCGCCCTTCTGTGCAGACAAAATGAATATGCAAATATTTCGTCACTTTCGTTCAGCCAATCAAGAAAAAGAATGTGAACGAAAGGAACGAAAACTCTGTCGTCGTTTTCGTTCAGCCAATCAGAACAAAAGATTGCATACGAAAAGAACCAACATTGCAGCGTCTAGCCAATCATAGGGCGTGTATCGTTCCTTTCGTTTCGTTTCGTCATGCATTTAGCAAGTTTGCTAATGAAACCTACAGCCATTTGAAAAAGAACGTATGTTGGTTTGAAATGATGGGTCGTAGTCATTTGAAGCACTCTGCCAATTAAATTAAAAGTAAACGCATGGTCTGAACAAGCTTACACACATCCAGCAGCAGACGAGCGCTGTACCGATTGTTTACATCTTGATTTGTATTCAGGTCACTCTGAGTTTCAATTCCTTAAAGGGCTGGTGAAGAGTAAAAATGAAATTTTTATTTTTTTTTGACGAATAAAATGGTCAAAAAAAGATCTGCATTGGAATTTTTCAAAACTGCGCTCCCAGTTCCGAATAAAGGCCCTAGCGACGCCCTTAGCAACAAAGATACAAATCTTCGGTACACTTCGGCAAATGTCGGGTGTGACGTAATTTACAGCACATTGACCGCCGGCGGCGATATTCACATCAGTGCTTTTGTGTGCATTCTCGAAATCCATCGTAAAAAGTTGTAACAGCGCCTAAGCGTTGTGTCGCTGTGCATTGTTCTCATTCAGCATCAAAATTGTTTCAATGGCCAAAGGATGAAGATCTGGCCAGAAAATGGACCAAATTTGTAAAAGCAAAGCGGGTTAATTTTACTCCTGTAGCCAGACGCTAGCTCTGCATGGCAGGGCTGTTACCGCGTTATACGGGGCGGCCGTAATAACATGTATTTTATACAATGGCACAGACTTATTCTACCTGCAACTTAAAACTGATAGTGATTTTTTAGCTCATTCTTTGCTATTTCACATAGTATTTGGTAACTGCTATCAGACAGTTCGTGTTCGTGTCGGCTACATAGACGATCTGATGCCGTAAGCTTATTATATACGCCGCTACACACAGCCCTGCCATTCGAGCTAGCCAGGCGTGTACTTCGCTACAAACACTTCACTGACGATTGCTTTCACGGAATACAATCATGAATTTTCCAGAAGGCAAGCCCTAATTTATAAGATTATCAATAAAACTAGTGATTGCAGTTTGTGATTGGCTAGACTGTTTTGGTGGTGTAGTTCTACCCCACGAGTTCTACGTAACCGAAGACGTCGAACGACTCAGACGACTCCAGTGCTTCAGCTTTCCAAGCATTTGTATGTGGCCAAACCATGTGTTGCGCAATCGATTGTCTGATGTATGTACGTCGCGGCGATTAAATATCATACCGTTCACACTTGACGATGTATTCAGTGTAGAAGTTACAACAACAACAGACCTGAGCTTACATTGCCGAAGAAATATCGGAAATTCGCAGTTGATTTTAAAAACGTGTCCGGTAGAATGATTCATTAAAAACGTATGTGCCGTTGGCTGTTGTAGCTCGGCAATCGCCTGGCATGGCGTGACCTTTGACAGTCGGTCAATCAACGTTTACAGATCGATGGGAATATTAAATATAAAGTGAGATACTGAGTCATGATTATTGAGAATACGTCTTACACGGGCTCTGAATCTCACGTCAAAACTATGTCAAAGATTAGAAGTTTTCAGGCGTACATGATTCGAAAATACCGCAGCTCGCGCACTGTCTTGCAACAGATCATACACAGAATGATACATGACGATACACACTGACTTTCCAGTTTCTAGCTGTTTCGGCACTTGTAGGTTTTAGCCCAAATTGTTTCGGCCGGTAATGTTCACAACCCGGTTTGTTCGGCGATGACAGCCTAGCCTTTTCCAGGTGCCGCCAACAAAGCTGTTCGTGCAAAAAGGTGTTCGTGCGAAGTTTTTCAGCGGGCGGGCAAATTTCAAAACTAATCAGCGGGCGGGGAGAAAAAATCGATATTTACTGTGGGCGGGGAAGAAATTTCACTGTTTTCAGTGGGCGGGGAGAAAATTTTTGACAGTGGGCACCGGAAGATATGTATAGAGGGAGGGGAAAGCGGCGTGGTTGATAGAACTTGAGGGTATCAAGCGCCTTAGAGGGGAGCAATGTTCCAAGCTATACTGCTAGCTGTTCGCACGGTTTGCGTTGATCTTGATTGCCTAGAGGGCATCTATTGGGTAATGGGAAATTTCCTGAATTTCAGTTGTGGGGAGAGGGCAGAGGGGAGCTTGAAATGTTGTGGGGAGTGGGGAGCGGGCAGACTATAGATACTGGAGGGCAGCGGGCATCAAAATTTAGTGGGAGGGCACATTTTCCGTGTGTGCCAGTGGGAGGGCAGTTACGAACAGCTCTACTTTCCCCTCCCAATTTTCAGTCAAGGTCAAAAATAAGAAAAATCGGTATATCAGCCTTCAAAACATCTTTTGTGATGATTTTGCGAAATTCATGAAATTTACCAGTTGGCGGCACCTGCTTTTCGGCCCATAACGTTTTGTCAGGACTGACATGGAAGACAGTACGATAATACCACGGCGGTGTACCAGCTTTTACCTCCATGGATAATATACGGACAGTGCTAGCGAGCGTTTTGTCAGTAGGACAATAGACCCTCGTTTCTCGAGAGTCTATGGTAGGACTAACATAACAGTGGACGACGATAGAGCCGGCGAGCGTTTTGTCAGTATGACTGACACAATTTGATAGAGACCTACAGCTACCATGTACAGCCCAAAATCTAGCTATTGTTCGTTCTCTAACACTATCTTGGTCGCGGTACTCGACAGAAGTTGCCATCGTGTTCAAAGCAAGTACAGATGAGTACAGATAGGCTGCTCTAAAGTGACGTCACACTTCCGGGTTTGATTTTTTCGCGGGAAAATGTGACTCGGAAAACGCAATTTTTTCCCGGAAAATACGCACTTAAACCATTTTTCTGCCGTAAATTTTTGCTTGTGCCTTTCCATGTATTATTTAACGAGTGAAAATCACCTTTTCAGCGATTTCATTTTTACTCTTCACCAGCCCTTTAAGACCATCGGGTGCGCATGCGCAGTTCCTTTTTGCAATTGTTACTTCATGGTTGAAATCGGGCGTCATCATGTTACGGACTGTCTGTGCCTTAGAACTGTTGTTCTTGATTCTAAATACAGGTGAGTTCGAAAATTTGTATTGAACATCTGATCCTGTATCTGATCTTGAAACTTTGTGTCTGATTGCTCTGTCATGACCCATTTTAGTTCTTGCTTTAAAATAGGGGAACGTTTTGTTTATTTTTAGTCTTTCGTCAGAAAAGGAAGTAGACTCAGACGAAATTGAAGAGTGTGTATTGTGAACCTTTTTACGATACACTGATGCTAACATGACACAAAATCAAGTGCAAAACATGCTAGTTCGGTGAAACATGACTGCAACTTTGTACGGGGAAGGGATCCAAGCTTTACTGATACATTCTCCATGAAGAGATAATAGTTTTTATGTAATATATTGCCAATCTGCGGAAAATAACATCAACTTGAAGAACTACAGAGAATAACACCACTGATTTGTCCGCCACCAATAAAAGTCAAACACCGTTTGTAATTCAGAGTTTTGTTCCCTTTTAACGCTACGTATATTCGCTTGACCTGTAAGTAATATTGCAGGTGTATTCGCACTGTGGCTGCAAACTGTTTTTACGATACCATTTAAGATCAGTAACATAATCATTTAATGTTTCTAGGAGTAAAGATTATGTGTGAAGGAAGTGGAAAGAGCATTCGCCATTGTTGTGAGAATAAACCTTTGTCATGTTCATTTGAAGTTCGTATTCGCGAGGTAAGGCGTACGTTAACGTTTGTTATGCGGAACACATAAAGATTGAACTATATTTGTCTATTTATACCGAACGCTCAAATCACGAGCGCTTGTTTGCATGTGTATAGAGTGTACTGTGACGTTCGTACCTGCATTGTGAAACAGACAATAGAAGAAAAGTCCTTCAATGGATATACCAAGCAAAGGATCACGATTTCCTGAAGTACTTCTGCTTTCTTACCGTAGAGGAACCGCTATTGACAACCAGTATATTATATCTTGGACTAGAGGAAATATATTGTGCTTCAGGAGAATACACATATTCATACATACATACATACATACATACATACATACATACATACATACATACATACATACCTACCTACCTACCTACCTACATACATATATTCATACATACATACATACATACATACATACATACATACATACATACATACATACATACATACAATTTATTTTAATTTGGACATTTCTTTATATGTTTCAGGACACTCCTGTTGGCGATGTTATATTTGCCTTTCCTCGTCACAAGGTAACTGTTTTAATTTAGAATCAGACTTCCTCCCAACATATGGCGAAGGGCATTGGCGATGAAGCAAACAGGTTGACAACGCCTAGTTTGAAAAATCACAGGTAGAATGTTTCGGAGAGTGCCTAATAAACATAAATTATATATGCCATATGATCGATAATGTCAACTTATGAAGACCAAAATATTTAAATTGTACATGTAAACAAATATGGTATCCTTCGAGGGGAAACTTGTACCCAAACCGAAATCAAAATTTGCTAACATACCAACAGTTCAGGGCATATATTGTGCTATAGATTTTAAACCGCATACTAAATAGATAATATTTAGTACAACAAGGAAAAAGATATGAAAATTCTTCCATTAGAAAAGCTGGCGAGAACAATAAAATCTACATTTCATCAACATAAAACTATAAAGTAATTTTATACTTGTCACTACAAAGTGACCATGGACGAATAAATCGATACTGGTTTAGGCCAATTCATGTCATCCCGGTCTACACGTGGCCAACTCGTGTGAATTTTCCTTTGTTATATTGTGATTTGCAATGACTGTTGTCTTCTGCTTGCAGAAAGCTCGTTAGCTGCTCATGAGGTAATTTATTTAGATACTTAGAGAAAGCACGCATATTGTGAACCGTAAATATCACAGGTTTACAGACGTTAATAATTATTTCGTAAATGTTGATCATCGATTGCGCTTCTAACGTTGATAAACTATTTGACAAATATGTCACTGGCACGACAATATCATAGGAAGCACAAAGTAATTCGGTGAGGACAACTATGAGCTATGAGCTACTCGAAGAATGTCTGTATGGTCGATATGTGTATTGGTACAAATGTAGTCAGAAAGATTTGGCCTCATCCCGGTGAATGACACGAGTGGAGCGATACGAGAATTTACGTACTCACTGTGACCTTTTTTGCATAGGGCTTACATAAGACAGAACATAAGACCCTTTGGAGGAGAATATCTGTCGACGTCTTTTTTGCTATGTTTATGCTAACAGCTTGTCTTATAAACTGGGAGGCGTGTGTCAGTCTAGTATCGTGCATGATAAATTCAGTAACTTCTTGATCGGATTCGAACTCACAGTCTACATAACTGACCCACTTAGCGATGAAGTCGGCCATTAAAGAGTAAATCCTCACCTGAAACCAACAATCATGGGTAACATGCTATGGACACCTATTGCACTTTGGTAAAAGATCTGAAACGGCGACTTTCTTTGTAAAAGTACACTGTGTAACATAGCTGGCTGGGAGTAGAAAACGGTGTTCGCAAAACGAATTTTTTGACTTCGTTTTGGAGAGCTCGTTGTCCTATCAGCACTTATTTTATGGTCACCTGGTATTAAATTTCAATTTCTTGCTCAATGGCTACGTTGAACCTAGAGGAAAACACAGCGAGCACACATGGAGCAGCCAAGATACGATAGATTTTGGTTGAGGGATAAAATCAGGTATTGGAGTATGTAGGTTTCGTACTGAGGAGAGGATATGACTAGCTTTAACTGCCCGGAGAACCGGCGAGGAGACTTACTCAGTTGGGATAGTAGACAGGGCTAAACTAGCTGACTGGAGGGGATATTTCATGCGAGGCGCCAAATGTAAAAAAATAAATTTACACAATCACGCTTATTTAAGGCACAGATCAGATGGAAAAATATATAGAGAGAAAGTATATATTATATATATATATATATATATATATATATATATATATATATATATATATATATATATATGCATGCATGCACGCACGAGAAAGTATATATATATATATATATATTTATATATGCATATGCATGCACGCACGCACGAAAGTACGTACGTACTTACGTACGCATGTATGTATGTATGTATGTATGTATGTATGTATGTATGTATGTATGTATGAATGTGTGTGTGAATGTGTGTATGAATGTATGTGTAGAGTGTATATGTGTTTATGCATGTTTGTGCTAATGTATGTGTGTATGTGCGTACGTATGATATATGTGTGTATGTATGTATTCTAAATGTATGAATGAATACATCATATGCGTGCGCTTATGTTTATGTGTATGTATATGTATGTACACATTTGTGTGGCCAATATATACATCGAAAATTCCTCTCTATATACATTTTCATCTATTGTATCTCTTAAGTAAGCATGATTTTGTAAATTAATTGTTTTACATTTGGCGCCTTGTAATTTCAACATTCAATAGGAAGGAAGTTGCAGAGAGCTTTCAATTTCTTGCCATCAAAACTTATTGAAAACAACGGAGAATATAATGTTACATGTGAATGCACCTCTTGTCGTAATATAATATACCAAATCAGATTTAGCCGGTAGGCTGCCACAGTATTAAAGCGCACACTTCTTTTTGAGCTTTTGCCACTACTACTACTACTACTACTACTACTACTACTACTACTACTACTACTACTACTACTACTACTACTACTACTACTACTACTACCACTTCTACTGTATTATTATTATTATTATTATTATTATTATTATTATTATTATTATTATTATTATTATCATTACAAGTTTAGGGGCTGTAAGTATTATATAGAAATCTAATAACAGTTCATTGAAGCTGTGGGAATTCTGAAAAAGAGGTGTTCGAATGCAGGCCCATCATGGCAGTCGTGGGCGCGCACAAAACAAGGCACAGCGCGCAACGACTGTGGAGTGTCTATGCCAGTGTATTTGCCGCAAATATACCTTCACGCATGCGCACTCGTTTGCCAGTGTAGTCTGCCAATATGACCATGCGCCATTGAGTTCACCTGCGCGTGAATGTGTAGTCTGTACACTACGTCTTGTGCTATAATCTTGTCGTTGAGCTTTGCATGTTGACAGAAACTGGAATTACTGCAGAGAGTACTTTTCAGGACATCACAAGTGAGTCCCTAAGGTAACAAGTAGGACGTTTAGGAAATCCTTTCAGAAAGTTCACGCCGCCTGTGGCCATTTTGTGGAGAATAAGCTTAAATGTACCTGGAGCGATGGTATACAGTATTTCTACTGTACATATTGCCAGATAATATGCGATGGAATTTTGTGTTTCACGTCGTTCAATCATTTAGATGGAAATGTCGGCCTTCTCCAAACTTTGAAAAAATCAGGGTGACAGACTTTGGAATGCTAACTCTTGTATAACAATGACGTAATTTAATGAGAAGACATTTGTATTCGAGCTCGGCAACATTTTTTGATTTGAGAACTCTCTCATCATGGCGGATTCACTGAAACAGTGAGTATTCAACAACTTTTTCCTAAGTCCATGTAGCACTTGTGCAAAAATAAGCGAGTCCACAGGCCTTTGGCGAAACAATAAATGCCCTTTTCACCAAGCTGAAAGGTTGAAAGATGCGTCCGTCGCTTTGGGACGAGCTAGATAAATGCAGTCAAACCCAGCTGGGCATAGAAATTTGCCATAGTATGACTTTCTTCTGGAGACGACCGGCCATGTGGTGGAACTTTGCAACAAAGTTTCCGTATCTGAACTGACGTACTTGAATGACAGGTACAGGAAACGATGCCCAATAAAAACGCATTCTCGTTGGATTTTGATAATAATTTATCAATCACAATGACACGGAAATTATGCCTCCTCCCAACAGAAGGGCCATGGTCTATTTTTAGCCCTGCTACAGTTTGTCTCAGTGCTGAAAAGGCCATATTGTTGTCATGTTGTTTTGGCGACTTTTAAAATTTGCATACAACTGTGAGAGTGAAACGGGTTGTTTATAGGTCACAAAACTTTGAGTCCCAGTGTCGAATAGTTACCATGGCAACTCAAAACATTAAAATAAGTCTGGTTTTTGTGTTCTCTGACCCGAACTTCCCCCGCTAGATAATTTTCATATCATTCAAAGTAACTTTTCATTGGATATTAGAAAAACTGATATTTTCAACCCCTAAAATGGTTACCATGGAAACATGGGCAGTGAAATCGATATCATATTTGGTCTTTTCGACCCAAAATACCCTTATGGTGAAATTTTCACGGAAATTGAACCTATTATTATTCGCGTTATTATTTCTATATAATACTTATATTAATTATTATTATTATTATTGTTATTTTCATTGAAATCTAGCTGAGTATCAGAACCAATAATACGATAAACGAGACATCCGCCGTTCCGAGCGATTATTCAAATACACATTCTGCGTTCCCAAGTACTTTTATACAGATAACAGATGGAAACAAGGTTAGTTGATTTTCAACAATCTGTTCAATATTTACTTACGCACTCGCGCAGAAGTTCACACAGTTTTGACAACTTGCACTAACTCCGACAAAGGTCTCACTGCCAAGCTCCTACATGATAGTGTACGTACATTCGGAAATGTATATTTTTTCAAAGAAAAGCATTTCTGTTTTAAATTTGCATACGTATCTATTTCTATCGCTATTTTAAAATAGTAGATGGGCAGAAGGGAGGGAAAGCGGGAAGAAGGGAGATAGGAAGGAAAGAGATTGGGAAGAGAGGGGAAGAGAGGGAGAAGGCGAAGGAAAGGAAGAAAGGAAAATGGATGGATGGATTGATGAGAGTTTAGTGCGCACACAAACACAAACTTTATACAGAGTGTAGATTAGAAGTGTCAAATGGAAAAGGGTTATTTGTTTTTTGTTCCCTTTCATCAGAATGAGCGATTTACTGTGGACTCAGAAACGGGCGACATTTCTGTGCAGGGGTACCTTGACTGCGATATAGATCCTGAATATATCCTGGCTATTGTGATTATGAATTCTAAGGTAGGATATGACGATTCCCTGTCATGCTTTAAATTGTTTTGCGCCCTTGAAAAGTATTCATACCACTTTATATCCTTCCGCCTATCCTCATCAGTGCTGTACAATTATATGTTATTGCACACTAGAAACAGGTAATGTCCATAATAATAAGAACATGATATTAAGGTAGTATGCACCTCCAAAGAGAAAGACTTAAACTTTTGCTAAAACGTTCCCCAATGAAGCTTTCTACCATTCTCTTACCAAATAAAAAAATAAAAATCAGGGGTCACCGAGCAAACTCTTTTACTAGAGAGACAAATTACCTGAGATTTCCAGATATTTAAAATTCAAAATGGCCACCATCCCTGTGTTAACTCTAAGGGAAAAAATAAACTTTTCGATTTTCGACAAACTAAGGCGGTGACAAGTTCTTTTTACACCAAAAATTTTAAGACGAACTCCAACAAGTGGTAGATCAGAAAAGAATTGGAAAAGTTTCTGTGTCCCAATATCTGTCCCCGAGGCGCGTTCTACCTTACACCATTAACACAATTGGAACTAATTTGGAATAATTGGATGGTGAAGTAGTGTCGATTTAATCTACAAATGTTATCTCATCTGCTTTTCTTTTTATATAACACACTTGTTTTTATGAGTAATTTGCGATATTACAACATTCAGCTATAGCACCTAACACTTTGGAGAAAATTTACAAAGTATGAAAATGCAATTATCCCAAATTAGTTCTAATCGTGTTTATTAATCATACATCATTTCTTGACCTTAGTCCGATTAAACATTTTCTTTGTAGGCTACCACTTACAGGTACGTAGGAGTGCATCATATAAGCAAACACGAATCAAACTGTATCCTAATAGTTACTGAATAATTAACTGAATTCAGTGAAATTTATAGGAGATGAGATTTTATCAAACCATAGCCAACTGATCACGTGATCTGACAATAAACAAAAATAATCACTCGTTTATAAGCGTGACTACGTGAAAGTGTTATAGAGCTGGCATCCGAGAACATACTTTCACAAACCAGATGGTCGACATGAAATCCAGTCCCATGCCACGCAGATTTCCCGCTTTACTTCATTTTTCAATACGCAATACAAAGAAATTGGCATGCTCGTGGATTGACGTTGCACCTTAAACTAAGTGCGTACAGAAACACAAATATACCAAACCTACAAAACTTTCAAAATAACTTCGTCAAAAAATTATTGCATACAATATTATGTTTAGATACCAGAAGTGGGACCATAAATATTTACAAATTTGGCGCCAAATTCCATGCGGTTAAATTTCTTCTATTCATATATAAATATCGACCAATCAGAGTTTTTTCAATATGATTCCTATTAAAGTTTGGGGCGGAAAAAGCTGCCAGAGTTGCTTATGAATAATCTGATAGAGGTCTTAAGAGGTTACTGTATAAGTTTTCTTTGTAAACATTCTGTGAATGAAACCATGCCCAAAGTTTGCAACCTTCCGGATCATATGAAGGGCCAAATAGAGGCACTTCATACTCAAGGTGTCAAAAACCGGGAAATCGCAAGGCAGCTGGGCATATCTAAAGGCATTGTAAGATACAACATCAAAAAACTGTCGCAACATTGTACCATGGCCAACGTTCAACGGTCTAGACGTCCGGGGCTATCTTCTGGCTATCGAAACGATGATCGTGTTGGTAAGTGCGAAAAAGCACTTTGTCGACACGATCATGATAACTTGCAATTAAATGCAAATTTTACACATGTCACCATTTTGCTTTATCAAATGGCCTTAAATGTACGGCTTTCGTGATGAAATAAAGTTTCCTCGCGTGACAAAAAGTGTGTACTTCATATTTACGTGTGTTCAATTGCTGACATCGCTTGCTAAAATCCAATCGCCGTTTCATAAAAGCTTAAACAACCAATGGCATTGTGTTCGCGATCACGATATTTCACGTTTTCGAGACTAAAACTGCCAAAAAATAGTTGATTAGAGAGCATAGCAAACAAAATCGCAGCTTAAAACATATAACAACACTTCTTTTATTGATAAAGCTTAAGCTTATTGTCTCCATAACAATTATGAATTGTACAGTGGCATATGCATCTGAGGCGCGGTGTGAGAGTGAACGTATCCATCCGTATCAAATGGGTTCGAATCCCGCTCGGTCGAGACCTTTTTGTTTCCTTTTTTCATTCTATCTGTTATTTTGTAATTTTCCTCTTCTCTCCCGCTCTTCTTTCCCATTTTTTCTCTTTTCCCGCTACATTTGCTGCATTTTGACAATCTCGCCGATCTTTGATGGAGATTCGAACTTAAAATTACAAAGTATCGTGCCTTTTGTTTTAAGGAAGACAAGTGCGCCGATACACATTAAAGCAAATTTGCTTGCCCGATGACTTATTAACATTAACGTTATTTGCTGTGTTTGATGATCGTAAGAAACAAATCCTTATGATCGTTTCGTGCGTAAGAAAACCTGCGTATCGACAAATCATCGTGCATATAAGCGGAAACTTCTTATAGACACGATCATCGTGTCGATAAAGCTTTTTTTCTATTGGCACGATGATCGTGTTGATAGGCGCTACCCCGAGGCTAACGACTGAACTAGAAAACAGGATGTTGGTGCGGTCAAGTCTGGCTGACAGGTTCGAAACGGCCCTTGAACTCGTGCAAAATTTCACGATGACACAGGGAAACTCTTTGAGTTTAAGTGCGGTGATGTGGCTTTACAGAGGAGCTAGCCTTCGTCGATTTGTTGCCAAGAAAAAGCCAAAATTGCAACCCCGGCACATCGCAGCACGATTAAAATCGCTCGACGTCATGTAAACTTGACAACATCTCAGCTGTCCGGTGTTGTTTGGACCGACGAGTCGAAATTTACTGTATTTCGAAGTCGCGGGAGGATGTACGTACGACGGCGACCTGGCGAGGAGTATGAAATACACTGCATCAATCCAACTGTCGAGTTTGGTGCTGAAAGCGATATGGTTTGGGGATGTTTCTCTGCTGCTGGTGTTTGCTCGTTTGATTGTGTCGAGAATACCATGAATCGTTGGAAGTATTTAGACATACTCCAGAATGAAATGGTACGGTCGGCACTGAGACTTGTCGGGCCTGATTTCGTATTTCAACAGGATAATGCTCCCGTACATACTGCCTTGGATGTCAAATCTTTTCTACAAACCCCCCAAGATTATGGCTATCCATTTGACAATTTCACAACGTTTGATTGGCCAGCGCAGTCTCCAGATTTGAGTCCGATCGAAAATCTGTGGAAATTGATCAATTTGGAGTTACATTCTCGTCCAATACACAGCGTTGATGACCTGTACAACCGTATAGTTACTTTGTGGGAACATTTTAATCAAGATATTAATCAGAAACTGGTCGATATTATGCCAAAGCGGCTACGAGACGTCATCCAGCGAAAGGGTGGACATACCCATTATTGACAGTTGGTACGAACGTTCGATTGACCTCATTAATATTCATGATGCTTTGGCGTAGTTGTTCCCATAGAGAATCGAACGATTTTCAGAGCGTGATTTTCTTGCCCGGAATTATTGTGAGATCAAATATTGTACGATTTTTGTCTTTCACTTGTCTGCTTTTTTGGAAATATAGTTTAATTTTTTCTGAAAACCTTGTAAAGTGTGTGCTATTCATTATTTTAAAAACATTTTCACTGCTGAAGCTGGGTGCGTAAATACTTTTTGGCACGTCGGTATATTGTGTAATTACTTTGTGGAACGTTCTATACATAGATGGATTATGTATCAGGTCGTAAACAAATTCTGTCGACATTGCACTTGCCGAAAATTTCGATTGGATTAGGTTCCTTCAGTGGAAGGTACGCTATTTTCAATAACGAGCTTTTATCTTTGTTACGTAACATGGGATCCCGTTTTCCACACAGGACGAAAGCAATATTCAATGTTCTCTAAAAGTAATTCTTGAAGATGTTGAAGGGTGGCCACTGTACTACAATGAAACGTGTGAGATGCCAACGAGGGAACCACGAAAAGGATTGGTACGAAATTCTTGAAAATTTTGGTGAGTAGTGATATTGCTCTGGACGTCAAGGTCTTATCAAGCAGTGGGAAGACATCAAACAAAAAAACATACGCATGACGATAAGATTTATTAAGTCAAAAATGATTAACATAACACGGTTACTGCAAGGAGAGTAACCGTGATATTGGCAACAAGATCGGTTTTGTTTTGACACCTTTACAGGACTTACCGATTGCCATCTACTTTGGGAAGTCAAATTTGCCGCAAGAAGTATTGTCACGAAGAGTCCATTATCCATTATTCAAGGCAGATTCTGATAATGATAAGTGTAAGTCAAAATGGCAAGAAACCCCTTTAAGTACTACTTCGCCGATTTGTTATTTCGACTTGCATGCTCCAATTTGCGCTGTACAATATAAGTGAATTTCGCTTTTTTCCAGGTTTTATCAGTGCAAAATAGTAAACGATCGTTCCATCTTATTAATGCCTACATAAGCAACTCTCTAAAATGTACAAAGCTTTCCGCTTCTGTAGCTACTTCATGAAGGTTTTCACTATTGCAAAGGTATCGCCAATTGCGCTGTTCAAGATACACATTACGTGTTTGTATTTGGATAATCATCTGATCGCACTGACTATTTCAATCGTTCCCCGGTTTGCGTACAGTTAGAATTCAAAATCATTCAAACGAACCGATTGAACAAAATCGATTGATCATATTTTTGACACGCTTTCACCAAACTTAAACACTCTATTTGTATCGTGTAACCCTAACAAGTTTTCTGTACTTTGTAGGTAAGGTTACAGTGTTTGTGCCCGTACATATGAGTTATACCGCCGTGAATGTCGACTTTTCAGTATCTGATGCTGAAATAAAAGTGAAGAGCTTGGGCGGTCTCGAAATAAATACAAGCGTATATTTGGAAAAGGTATACCTTTTATAGTCATCAGTGCATGAAACCGACAGAAGAAGATTGGGAGGGGCAGAATTTTCTAAGTTTTTCTCTCAATTTTCGAAGCCGGTTATAGTATATCAAAGGCAAACGTTACGTTTAGAAACAAAATGCATTATTTCGTCATCTGTTACCCTAACATGATATAAAGATGGCAAGAATATATTTAGTAACTTTGGCCACTAGTAAAGTGTAGTATTGTACACACATAGCAATGTGTACATATAGATAGGAATGGCTTTGCAAGTAAGCAAACGCTATAATTATTGAGTATTCATGTTAAGTGCACTTCAGCTGTGATTTTGTGGAAGAGGGTAATTGGAATAATTATCAGCTGACTCCCTTTCCAATCCAGTCTCGACACTGCGTCTCGTTGTCTTTAAGTAAGCTTGTTCTGACTTGAGGTTCAGGACAGGATCATTCTCACCATATCTGGTTTCAAATATGAAAGCACGCACATCGTTCTCCATTTGATGAAAATTATATATTAAAGGATCATGTTGAGGGTCACACTACGTGATATCTTAGTATTATCTCGGACGTTCCCTTGTATTTCCCTTGATAGTGACACTACGTCCGACAGTGCGATGAACAAATTTCTATAAATAGCTCGGCGCAAGACGTTCGACGTGTGTAACTTGTTATGAAAACATTTTTCGAATCATATATGGCACATGTTTTACCATGTATCTGGCAAACATTGCTGACGTCGTTATTCCCTCCGATACCTTTTAAAGGTAGAATGCGCTTCCGGGACAGATACTTTGACTCTCAAACTTTTAAAATTCTTTTCTGATCTACTACTTGCGGGGGTCATGTTAAAGCCCTTGGTGTATGAAAAAATTTCACTGTCTTATTTTTTTTAAAAATGCAAATTTTTATTTTTCTCCATATGGTTAAAACAGGGATGGTGGCCAATTTGAAAGTCAAATATCGGTTTATCATGGTAATTTGTTTCTCTAGTACCAAAATTTGCACAATGAATCCCGAGTTTTTATTATTCATTTTGAAAGAGAATGGTTGAAATGTGACATCAAACTGGTCCAATAATCATTTTCATTCAAGGTAATACATTACCAGGTCCATGGGACATTTGAGATTTACAAATTTAAGTAGGACAGTCCTGAACCACTTATAGTTAGTGGTTGTACCAGGTGTCCGGAAAGGGTAAGCGTACCCTGCTAGCATGGCTACACCCGTCAGGATTGGTCCCAAAATAAGATTCCTTGAGGAAATTTTGAGCAAAAGTTTAAGCACCATATTAGCTATCTCGAACGAACCCTAGGGGACACAAAATAGTAACTTTATTGTAACACGGACCCCGGAACACATTAATGTGTAAACCTCGTGTAATTTACACATGCGCAGTCTCGCACAATCGATGTGATGTGTATCATGAAACATCGAAGTCTCACGCCTCGTCTTTCATTCTAACAGGAAGATTTTCCTCCTGGTGCTTTGTACGATAATCGATGGTTCAACCGATCCCACCATGATGGCATCGGACTCATTCCGACTGCATTATTCAAGCTAGACTTTCACAACATCAACACAAAAAATCCTTCGATGCCGATACACGTCACCTTTTATGGAGCGGGTAAAAAAATGTTTTCGACTGAACTTTGGATAGATTATATAGGTAAGAGTAAGATAGTGTTGTGACTAAGGAAACAAATGGAGAAAATGCTTATTGAAAGAAAAAGGGACCTAGAAAAACCTAACAATGAGAAGAAGGGCTGCTTGCTCAATTTTTACATACCTTTTGACAATGCCTTATATACCATTACATATGTAACAATGCCAACCATTCAATGTTGTTAATGACGTCTAAACAGTGATGTTTAAAATACGTAATAGGTTGATGGAGCTACGTTGGTAGGTACACGTGAGTTCAATATTTTATCGGAGTATTCAACAGTATGTGTCCTTCCATTTTTGGAACATTAAAGTTAGATCATCTTCATTGTACACAGCATGCAAAGAACTACGCCTGCAATATAGGAGAATCAACGTGTAATCAATAGACCGTCGAGAAAAAGTAGGTACTATGGTGATTAACGATTAAGTTTTCACATGTTTCACTTGGTAAAAAGAGTAACTTTATAAAGATATGCTTCAGTTAAAAATGAACACCCTATAAAATCAATTTTTCTCTCTTATATTAAGGTTGTCCACAGGGAAAATATGGAATGACATGCGAAAAACTTTGTATCTGCAAGAATGATGCAGACTGCAGTGTATTTAATGGTGCATGCAAATGTAAACCAGGATGGTATGGACCTGCTTGTGATATCCGTAAGTCTAAGTCAACGCTTCTGTTTATGAAAATTACAATATAGTTTTTGCGTGAAGGGAAAAAAATTTGCGTCGATTTCATTTGTTTATATTATTTTATTTCGATGGGAGGCATAGAGTTGATAATAGCTCAGGATTTGAAAGAAACGCAGCATATCTATGTATGACTGCTGTCCAACGTAATGTTAAAACAATGAGCCACTTTTGTTTATTTGGGTAATAATTAAAGAGAAATAGTAAAACAGAAAAGTTAGTTATTTTTCCTTCCCTTTTTTCCTATTTATATCAGATTCTCAGTGGAAAAATTGAAAGAGAACATGATTGGTGTCACGATTACAAAATAATTCAGATTCATTGTACATAAAATTCCCAAGTTCTCCCATATGTGGCATTCATCATAAAATCCGCCATATTACAATTTACAATCAAGAACAGTTTTCCCCCTCATACGCCCTCTGTTGCCACTTTGTATCCCCTGGTATCACCTACTCTGATGATAGTGATAATGTTTTGTTTCAATGGTAAGGACATCAAATAAGTTCATTTTCGTCTGATTGCAATCATTAGCCAGTCAAATACCCTGTCAAAATGAGAAATACTGCAGCTTTTGACCACAATTATTCTGCAAGTCGGTTTACTTCAAAAGTACTCATTGCAACGGCAAAGGCGAGAGATGGCCAAGTCCGCCCGCATCAATTAAATCGACAATGTCGTTCACCAGGCGAAACTTGTGGGAATGATATGAGAAAGATGTCTGGTACATTTGACGGTTACACTTATAGTCCTATATCTTAATACTATCAGCGAGTTACAACTAGATCGTAACTAAAATTTTTCCTCGTAAAACACACGCATACATATGTATGTGTGATATGTAAGTATGTATATATATATATGTATTCATGTATGTATGTTTGTATGTATTTATATATGTATGCAAACTGCAGTTGTATCAACCAATCAAATAAGTAACCAACAAACCAGCGAACAGACTTCCTGACGGTGTATTTCCGTTAATGTTAAAAACACCCCAGATTATTAAATTACTGATCGACGAAAATAATACATTCATCTATATCGGATATTGGTTTTTTCGCTAACGCGATAATACATGCTGTTTTATGAAAAGATTTGATGAAAGCAACAGATGTTGTTCATCACATCGTAGTGTAACGACTTCGGAACTTGTTAAATCGTGTTCGGAGTCTAAAACCGATGCTGGGAGCATCGGAATCATAGTGTTTGCAGGGTTTGCGTGAATGATTTTGATTCGATTGCCAGCTTAGAGTATCTATGATGAATTCGACTTCCTGAATTTTTACCTAAGACCAACGATATTACATTTTTCTAGAAGCATAGTCGATCCGGCATAATTCTTTTTTGTATTATGCAGCAAAACCTGTGGTTGAGATTTTACCAAAGCAACTGTACGTTGAATACGGTACTGTAGCATTTCTAACGTGTGAGAGCCACAATGTGGTGTTGCCAGAGGAAAACAACGAATGGATGAATAGGATCTCATGGTCTTTTAACAACGAATACTTAAATCATAACCCATTAAATCATATTATCAAGGAAGGCTTTTCTTTTGATGAACGCACCATGGGGTAGGTATATCGAAGAGATAAAATATGGCAAACCTTAATAAGCAAGCTGATGATTCAAGATGTCTTCTTACAATATGCAGTTTTTAGAAGAACTTAAATATGATTCTTGAACTAGGATTGAAGTTTGAGGGAATGAAATTGTCTGTATTATTGCTCGACATCCTGCTTTTTTAAGTTTAAAAATATTCAGTCTGTGGCATTACATGAAGATCAGTGAATTCATAAATGAATCGTAAACAGGCAATCTTCCCTGTGCTCCCCTCTACGTCCGACATCTCTGTGTTGTAGATTACTGTATAGTATAATCAAAAGCATTAAGCTGACGAGGTGCTTTTATTTTGCAGAATATCTGTCATGACTATAAAAAGAGGCGTTTCCGAAAAAACGACTGGTCAGTATGAATGTAAAGTAACTGACAAATATAATCATGTCTACGTCGCATCCACGACTCTTGCAACGGGTATGCATTTCTTTTGAAATTTCATTTACACACATAAAAATTCAACGCTGATGAACTCAAAAGTAAGGGAACGTTAAGTTATTATTGCCGGGAATGATTGGGGCAGGGGGGTCATATGGAATTTGGAAAACTGTAATTTAGACCTTTGCTTTTTCAAATAGCACAGGGGTCACTTGATTTTCAAAATAAATCACACCTGTGAAAAAGTTTACAAAACCTCTAGGTAATTTTCGATGTGTTTTCTGTCTTATTAAATTCTTCACTAGGTAAGTGTAAAAAAGTTTGTCTCAGAACAGCTTTTACCTGTGGCAGTGGCAGATAATTTGCATAATGTCGCCGAGGTTTGGTGGGGCTTATGAAACATTACCGAATGTATACCTCATAGATGGACCCATGTATAAATATATCAACTCAGAACATATGAATCTTGACACATATGATTCTTGACCTGCCTCAAAGTAAGATGTACTTGGGATGATGCATTTAGTACACGATATTTATTTCAAGTTTCAATAATAACAGGTTTCTGATAAACATTTGGGAAGTTATGAGACCTATCTAAGTCAATACCTGAGTCCTTATACATTGGAGGCCATATAGCAAAAAACAACGATAGTCGACAAGGTATATACTATATGGTGCTCACCTGTGGGACATGGCTTAGCCAATACCGTATATGGACAAGCGTTGTATAAACACTTGACAGTTGACTCAAATTAGTTTTATTCCACGATGAATACATGCGAAAATATGGTATGTGAAGTTTCAATATAAACAGTCTTAAAATGAATATTTGAGAACCAATAAGCTACATGTACGTGATGTAAACTTACTGATAAGTACACCAATACTACAATATAAATATGATGTTCTTGTCTATATATATATATATATACATATATATATGTATATATATATATAGTTATGATATTGTTAGCAGTTCAATTTAATTCTAGATGAGAATAGATGATAAATTAATATAAACAGACCGTGATTCCACACTAATGCTAATTGCATTAAATTGGTAATTAAAGGCCAAGTAACTGTAACTTTTGCAAGTAGATTCTGAGGTTCTTGTCGTATGCATCACTAATAATTTCTAGTGGTAACACGACTGGAACCTATTTGGGATAATTGGATGGTGAAGTAATGTCTATTTGATCTGCAAATTGAAGCTCATCTGCTTTTCTTTTTAAGATACACACTTGTTTTTATGAGTAATTTCTTATATCGCAACAATTCACTTGTAGGGCACCTACCATTCTTGAGAAATTTGAAAAATCCAATTATCCCAAATTAGTTCCAATCGTGTTTGCTGCTTACCACTGCGTTTTGAAAGACCCAGTACCCACTTTGTGGACATAGACAGTCACTGTATATCTGTGTCCTAAGCTGTTACCGTTGATAATCAAACCCAGGTCTAGACTTGATTTTTAACAATAACAATTAATGCACGCAACACAGAGACAAATTACCTTGACGATACAGGGTATGTAATTGGTAAAATAAATATACCAATAAACCGGAATCGATAAATGCAATAGAAGAACAAAACGCAACTAGTCTTCAAAATTCACTCGAGAAATGCCGCACAGTGTCATCAAATTTGTATGATATATTCTGAAGGGGTCCATCATTTTTAATGGTTGGAGTTCTATTATTTTGACAGAGGCGCAAGAACAATTTGCAAGCCCAGTATATAATAATAATTAAATGCTCCCTAAATGCTTATATATAATCCCATGGTATTTTTCTCTGTTTGACGTCATCGTATACGAGTGTTTTTCGCGGAGTCGTACAACTTCGAGCCGAAGGCGAGAAGTTGTGCGGCTCCGCGAAAAACACTCGTATACGATGACGTCAAACAGAGAAAAATACCATGGGATTATATATTTATCACATGAACAGTCTTCTTATTTTTCTTTTGACGTAGATGGATCAAAATTATCGTAACAAATTGCATGAATTTCGTCGCGATTTGTGTTTTACTTACGCGGATTACTTTCATTTAAAGAGTAAAGCGGCCCGTCACCCAGGAGATACTTTCATTCATAAATCCCATCAAGCTGAAATTTGCTATATCTCCACCAACCAGACGTACGGATTCGGTCACGTGAACGTGTCAATCATTGTCTCGCGCTGTACCGATGCCAAGGCAAGTTGGCCATCGGCGGACATAGCTTTCACCGTGCTAGCGACGGATAAACATAGTATTCAGAGTTACTTAGAATATTTACAATTATATTTATGAAGTAAATGAGATGACACGATCGAAAAAGTAATTCTCATTCTCAGAGATGCCGTGGCTTTCAAAATATCACACAAGTTTACGACCTTTGCGAGCGCGAAAGATTCCGTTCGATGACACACTCATTGCCCACAACGTTGCCGTCACCGGTCTCTGCCGGTGTCAACTCGTCCGGCAACTCGTCAATCCCGATCTCGGTCATCAATGTTTTCGTCTTACGAACTTTGATGTTTGCATTGACACATATCTCGTCCATGGATACATCCTAATTTTGTTGACGGAAACTCTGTTTTGAGTGTTGTCTGAGTCAACTTTCCGGATCGAAGTACATGGGATTCCCCAGCGCTGCACACAGCTCGACAGCTTATGTCTTCGCTACAGCATTATGCCGCGCTGCAAGTTTGATTCCGAGCGAGACTTTACGGAGTTTTTGTGTGATTAAGGAAATTGATCGTTGTTAGTCGAATGACTTTAGGCTAGTGTGCCTCCTATGTCGCTTTCCCGAAGATTATACTATACTCATTTATTCAGTTTGAGGTGTAGGTTTCGGTTTTATCGCCAACCGGGATCGCCAGGTACGACGTCCACACGACTCGACTGGAGCCGAGACGTTACTGAGCCATTAAAATAACGTTCGTCGGTATCTCCATTCGATTCTCGGGAAAAACTATTGTTTTAGCGACTTGAAATTTCGTTGGACAAATATGCCTTCTATGTTTCCATGTCTGGATTTATCGGGTCACCTTTTTGTAAAAATAACGTGCGAGCTAGCACGACATCGATCACAACAAATCTGTTCGTGTCGCGACGCCTGCATGTATGAACGGTACCATGAAAGAAAAAAGTTCCGGTTGATGACGTACAACAGGGGTAATTCGGATTTCTTATCCGTCCTTGTTCTACGTCACACAGGTGGGAATTCGGGCCAGTTCATGTGATAATAGGTAAAACACCTTTGAACTAAATAAATACAAAGTCAAAAATAAAATAAAAACAGTTTGAAAGGGGCAGATCAATAGTCCAGCCTGTGGATGTGAGTTAGAGACGGAAAGAGGGTTGATCTATCCCGCAGGGAAGGATGGGCGACAAGAAAGCAGTACGTTTAGCTGTAAACATGCATGCAGGGGGTAGTTTAGGGGATTGTCGATATGACGAAAGCTGGCAATTGATAAAAACCAAAAACATAA
Source organism: Ptychodera flava (assembly GCF_041260155.1). Classification (NCBI taxonomy): domain Eukaryota; kingdom Metazoa; phylum Hemichordata; class Enteropneusta; family Ptychoderidae; genus Ptychodera; species Ptychodera flava. The sequence continues at coordinate 18,760,107 of NC_091946.1, read as the reverse complement.
AAGATTTGTGATAATATATAATGCTACTATGCGCTATTCTGATTGGACAAGAGCTCATTCCATCGATGCTAAAATACTGTAGCACTGATAGTGGTGGTAAAATGGGCGCCTAAACCAGCATTTTCGAAAATTGCCCAGTCGGTGCATTTGAACTTATCTGTCTAAACCATAGACTCTCGATAAAAACCGAAAAAGCCCACTTTCTTTCAAAGACCGAAGACCGAATGTGATACACAGATTAAGTGTGGGTCTGTAACTCACCTCTTTATTAAAGTAAGTTGGGATCGATGATGACACAGGCATCTCTGAAGCAGCATATTTGGGGTGTGATGCACACAACTTATAGGGCGACAGCGCACCGTGCACTTTGCTTGATATTGCGGGAGTCGAGACGTGATATATCCTACCGCTCTTTGGAATGAAGATAGTATTCGTTCATACACTAATAAATTGTCACTTCCCTACAGTAACGGTATGTCAGATATTTTTTAGCTAAGTTTGGCTGTAACAGACCGGGTTGTCCCAACGATGAAGACCAAGAGGTTCAAAATAACAATGGAATGACTCCTGGCGACTGCGCGTGTCAGCGTCCAGCTCTCGCTGAATCGGTCAGCACACTGTACAACTGTTCATCAAAGTTGAAGTCATCGCACGTCTGGGTTATTTCAAATCTGCTTGTTTTCTGATACAATTAACGTCCAAATTATCCATCAAAAATAGATCCGGTAACTTCACTGTGCCACCTCTGAATGGCAGGACGGTCGACGTACACCGTATACGCGCATGCGGTACAGAATGAGACAAATATAGTATGCAAAAAAAAGCCAGGACTATTGTTCTTATGTAAATTTACGAAGAAACTGTTACTTTTCTCTTTTGATTTGAACTCTTGACCCGTTTTCTGTTTGACAGCAGCAGGTATTTTTGACAAGTATTAGTGTTTGTGTTGCATGCGAATAAAGTGCAATGAAGATGAACGTAAGTGCGTATTTATCGTAGGATACTGTGTGCCTGTACGTAATCCTAACTTATAAAAATGCTCGGTCTCGGGCGCAGAATTTCCGACGTTCAATCTCTCAGACGTCCTTTCTGCATTTTGGGCTTAACTTAAAGTTTTGAAAATACCCAAGTACGAAAACAAAGACACACAAGTTGATATAATGTAATAGCAATAACCCCCGCCGCTGTCGGGTATCCACTCGATTTTGGTAAAATTCGCTTCATATAGCACTCGGCGCCTATCAGCTCGTGCTATATGTCGCGCATCTTACCAAAATCTCGTGAATACCGTCATACGGCGGGGGTTATTGCTTAAATAAATTGGTATACTAAAAGTGAAGGACAGCTAAATTTAGTGAACAATTAATGCCGGAATTGAATAGATGTTTAGAATAAATCTTTACTTTGGTCCACAACAAATTCAAAGGTTCCATTTTATACGACCATGTGCACCTTTGCATTACACAGACGTCTAGAAACTATGATGCATTTAACAGATAAGGAGCATATAATAGAAGTCCTCTTAATGGGGTTAGGTGCGAAGTTGATTTCTTAAAACGAAACTTACTACCCTTAGGCCTACAGATGCTTGAATTAGCAAAGTTTCGGTGTAAGTGTATTCAGGGTGTCGCCTTATCATATACTCTAACTGTCCGTACTCGTTCTTATTTATAATTGATTCTTTTCTTATTTTGAGCGTTTTGATAAATGCTGGAAACAAATTATTCATAACAATATAACCTATAATATAAGATTTTAGTAATGAGTTGTCACAGTGTTTCACTATTGTCAAAATGGAATATGAAAGTGTTTTTCTCACACATGGTTCGTGAGCATTATTACATGTATGATTTTGAAGTTGGGCATGATAATCACAGGCTAGTTAAAATTTTAATGACGCGATTTCACGCTGGTTGCTTTTTTCAACTGTCAAACCATGCATGTTCATTATATACGTTTTATTAATTTTACTTTGCCCTATAGTCTGCCCTACAAATGTATTCGGACGATACTGCAACATGTCATGTGACTGTGTACCAGGTTCATCAACTTCCTGTGATCGATATCTCGGCTGCATGTGCAAAACTGGCTGGACAGGAAGACACTGTCATATTGGTAGAGTAAACACTCCGTTTCTTTTTAATCATATCACAAAACCCTTTTTGCTACTTTAAGGTAAATGCTACCCAGGGACGAATATTCGGAAATTTGAAATCCTCCATGTTTTCTGATCATATGTGCATCCTAAGTTTTAAGTTCAGAGATTTCACCGCGTCTCAGGTTCGTTAAAGTCGAACATTTAATTTTCTGCAGAGGATTGGCACAGATATTGTGGTCATTTCGAATTTCAAATATCGGCAAAGGTTGGGTATATTTTTTCTTTGGTTACGTGATTATTATTCTTTATTTAGTAAAGGTGTTGCTGCACCTTTCCTACAGAAACGTCACATTTAAATGTTAAGTCTTACAGTTTGTAGAAGTTTGACGATTAAGTCTTGTATTTGATCACAAGTAGCGAACACATTTATAGATTTAGCAGTTGAAGTTTGCATTAATTATATTGCTCTTTTGTCATTGGATGTTTGGGTTAATAAAATCAAAGAAACATATAATGATTTTGATGTATGTATGTTGATCTCATAAGTTTTATTTATATACTGATCTCACTTCAAATAGCAACACGCATCCATGTTGCGAATGTTTATTTACCTGTAGACTTAGTTTCTCCAAAATTTGATGGATGTCCACAGGAGATAACGAAAGTCATCAGAGATGAAGACACAGAGACCAATGTTACGTGGCAGGTACCAACAGTAAGTGATAACTCGGAAAATGTTACCGTACAGAACAACTACGCACCTGGCAGTGTCTTCCACATTGGAACAACTAAAGTCAAATACACAGCAATTGACTCGGCAAACAACACTGACACTTGTGAATTTAAGGTCAAGGTCATGAGTGAGTAGTTTTGTAACATTTAATGGTCAACGAAGATTCAATCATTTTAATAGTATGTATGTATGTATGTATGTATGTATGTATGTATGTATGTATGTATGTATGTATGTATGTATGTATGTATGTATGTATGTATGTATGTATGTATGTACATACGTACGTACGTACGTACGTACGTACATATGTATCTATGTATGTATCTATGTATGTATCTATGTATGCATCTATGTCTGTGTCATGTGAACTATGAATGTACGTACGTAGATAGTATACATACGTATACGGATATCAATCTATGTACATATGTACTTGAGTGCGTTCATTGCACCGATTAATGTGTCTATGCATTATTGTATGTAGATATAGAAAGGAATATTGTTACCGGTATATTAAAGCATTTCTCCTACATAGAGCGTAGGCATTTACAAATGTATATATTTATGTATGCTCATTTCGGTATGTTGATAGGTTTGAGTCGGTATTTCTGTATAAAGGCAAAACACAGCTCCAAACTTCGTTTCCATGTAATATTTTAACGTTCTCTCTTTAGAGCAAAAGAAATTGTATATAGGCCTAAGCATCGGGATTCCAATAGCTTGTCTGGTTTTTATCATCCCAGTATGTTTCTATCTTGGATACCGCTACAGGCTACAGATGTATTTGCTTTTGACAACTGACATAGATGACTTTGAAGACGATGGTAAGTGATAACTTACTGTTTTTATAATTTATCATTTAGTGTTATTTACAATCATTTACCGCGTTTATTGTTGAACTGTCATATGTCATGGAATTAAGTTGGCCAAGAACACTGAGCATCCCTAGCCTCGATGTTGAATAAGTCTTGATAAACTTATTTAATCACAGAGCTCATTGTAATACGTAACGCTCATGGACATTTTTATACATTTTTTGTAATTCAATATAGTAAACTGCAATAGAATATCATCTTGTTGGTTGTGCATGATCCTTATAGAACGTACACGACCATCTCTAAAACCTAAACACAAGTCATTCGGATGCAATACCTATACATTTTTTAGATAAACCTTTGGTTATGATAAAATTGACCCTAGAACAAAGCATGCACATGTATACGTCAAGGGTGGCCATAACAGCTGATAACTTTACAGGTGACAAAGAATACGACGCCTTCGTGTTGTACAGTAGCAAGGACGAAGACTTCGCAGAAGATATTATGAAGAGACTCGAAAGAAATGGCAAATACAAATTGTTGCTACATCACCGAGACTTTATAGCTGGAAAAGGTGGGTGCACGTAAAGTCAGCTGTGTTGTTATCAAAGTCATTATTGCAGCGATGCCTTTTTGTTATATCACAGTTCCTCCACATGTTTTCTGTGTCCTTTAAATGAAAAGTTCATGAATATGCAGGCCACTTGAGACCATTGTAAAGGACCTAATTCTTTTACCGCTTAAAAATTCTTCATGGTGGTTTCATCAGTGAATTAAATTACTTAATCGATGGACTCGAATGACCCGAAAGTCCTTTCACAGTTTCGGGTACATCGGTCGATTTATGTATTGAGTTAGTCGCAATCTTGTATATTCCTGACAGCTATTTTCGATAACATCGAAGACTCGTTCGACAACAGTCGCACCGCCATTTTGGTGATCTCTCCAAATTTCCTCGAGAGTGGCACATGCGAACACGAGGCAAGGATTGCCCTGGACAACTGGATCAACAGAAGGCAGAAACTGATCCCCGTTGTGAAAGGTGGCATCGAACAAGCAAACCATTCCCAGGTGATCAAACGCATCGTCAAATTCATAACATATATCAAATGGCCTGAAAATGGCTCAGAGGAAGAGGTAAAAACATTTTGGATTGAGTTGGAAAACGCTTTGGATAAAAATATGAAAAAGACAAGAATTGGCTTATTTAAAAGGGCATTGGCAGCCTTGTTAAGATGCCGTGGAAAAGGGTACACTAGCGTCCCAGCTCATGTAATTTGAGTGTCCGGTTTGTTGATTTATTGCAGGATTGTACGGCACAATTATAGTACTTGTAACCTTCAAAGGTGTCATTGACACATTCGTGCCTACACATAGTAGCTACCGCTAATCTTAAGCATCTCCTAAAGACATAGAAGAATTTTTTTACTCTTCGTCCGAGAATTGTTACTATCCATTACATGCGGAAATAAGAAAATTCAATTGCGAATCGTACACAAGATTTCCTTTAAAATGCAAATATCTAAATATTAAGATGGTGATAGTTCACAGCGTGAAATCCTTAAAGCGGTATAAAGACGTTGTATTTGTTTAAAAAACTATAGGAGAAATTCCTTACCTTCTTAGAAGTAATAGGCTTGATTGAATATAACTAGTCGATTTGGTATACAACCATTACATTCTCTCACTTATAACTATCTATTTACACTTCTCCAATCAGACTAAATCTTTTGTTATTACACAAGAATCATGATAATTGTCATCCCAGCATTTGTGCTAACTTATATATATATATATATATATATATATATATATATATATATATATATATATATATATATATATATATATATATATATATATATATATTATGTCGACGTATAGAAAGGAAAAACTTATATTAGGCCAAAAAAATGTATTTGTTTCTGGTCACCGCCTGCATCACTTCAAAGTTTGAGCGCCAACTCTTTGTTTTCCTGTTTTTCATTTGCCCAACAAAACAAGTTCCACTAAAATTTAAAAAAATAAAGAAAAGTCGCGTTGCCGTATCATTTTTCGAACATGTCAATGACCAGAGACAAACCTATTATTGTTTTGGTCTAATTAACAGACACTTTCGATATTTGCCGCGCCGGCAACAATCGGTGGGCATCCTCTAGAAGAAAGTGCAATACAATATTAGGTATAGCATTTTTCCTTTGTCAAGGTTTGTTATATTCTGTGAATGAAGGAGTACTTTCGGTATATTGAAATAACATTTATTTGATTTTCAGATATTTATGTACTTTTTTTACACAGAATGGACATAGTACTCTGTATTTTCGGCTTTCGTAGGTTGAATAAATTTAAATGTGTGTACAATTATAAATGTTCGTCAAGGTGGCTATTGAGTCAGACACACTAAGATTTTTTAGGATGCAGATTTTGTCGACTGATACAATCAAACTGTTCCTAGTTTGTGTGGAAATTGCTTCAGATTGTATATATTTCCACCAAGATTCAGCTTGCGCTTGGGAAGTTAGTCGATGTTCGGGAAGGTGGTCGATGAATTCCATGAAGGGGCCACCGCGACCGGTCGGGTGGCAGTCCTTGTGATTAAATACAAACCCTGCGATTGACAGTATTATACTGCATGCTCAAGAATGCACCATGACAAAAGATACCATTTAAAATGAACTTTTAAGAAAGCAAATCAAAATGTATTCATTTTAGCCCTAGAGAAAATGTTTCGGCCCCTGAACTGACTCCAGAAAACTACCCTGACTGCTTCAAACGTTTGTCTATGACCTATGACCACATGACCTAGCCTGTTTTAGTTGTTAACGAACTACGCTACGCCGGAACTTTCGGATAATGGCGATACGTTTGTTTAAGGGAGGCCCAGGGAATGTTTTGTATTTTTTTTCTTTTGTACGAAACTTCTTACAGTGACTTCTGGTTTTTATTCTTTATTTTGTAAGAGATTGGTTGACAGCTTTTATCGAGGAAAGTTAGGCTAAGAGCATAATTTTAGTCACTGTGACTCTGGAGGCACACACTATATCACGTAACACAAGTTATGTCAGGATGAAGCCATACCCCGGGAAGTGAATGCTTGAACTCGAGGTTGGCAACGACAGTAAAGACTTGACCCAAACACTTTGAGATCGTTCTTTTTCCCCAACAAAATATGTGAGACAAAGATAAAAAACGATGGCGATGACTTGGATATCAATGGAGTTGTCCGTGGCGCGTTTTCAATTAGACGTGACGGTCGGCCATGTAGATTAAGCTTGGTTCAGAACACTGACTGAATTATCGGCAAAAAGTATAGACTCAGACGTGAACCGTTGAGATAGTCAATTACAGGTCGGAATGAAATCACATTGCATGACAATAGCCAAGTTGGCTATTGCCACGCGTGTGGCAATAGCCTCGACCTAAAATAAAATAGATTGAACAATAGCAACAAGAAACCTGTGCTGAGACCAAGACACCCCACCAAACCGCAACCCCCTGGGGTCGGACATGTGAAATGAGCGTATGCTTAGACGGACAGACAGATCCAAAAGTCAGCTAATGCATGGAAAAATGACAAAAGGTGAGTGCTCGACAGAAAAAAATGTTGAATAAATTCTGAGAAGGATTTAGGATTTGCGGTTCTACAAACTGCAGACATCTTTAGAACCACCACAAAATCGTCTTACAAATTTAGCGTTGAAAATTTACGAGCAGATCTGGGCGATACAATTCAGCACGTCCATCCTAAAGCAGAAAAGGCACATTTTCATCTGCGAAAATAATAACTTGTCAATATATCCCCGCTTGGTTAATAAACTTTATTTGTAAAGCATAGAGGGAAGTCATGGTCAAGTGCAATTGGTCAAAGCATATCCGGAACCATGTGACCATTTTCCTTTGTGGGAATACATGCCAATCTGCAACGTGAAGGTGCGCTAGTTTCTTCTGTCGTGTTGGCTGTGTTACGTTGGCCCTAATCATAAACTTTCAAGTAAGTCCCACTTTGCGGTCAAAGTTTGAGGTTCGAGCTACCCTTAGGCCTACATATGGTCTATGCAAAGATATTTTTCTACTATCCGAACCAGAAAACATTTTGAAAGCTTACACTTTAGCATGGAGTGGGGGAGGGGCAACCATCTGGTTGTTGAAAACCGGTGAACCCCGTAGAAAGTTTCACCGATGGGTCAACGCCTTCTGCACTACGGGCCATTGAACTCGCTTCGATCCTCTAAATCATATGTGATCCAAATGCACAGATTTTTACCGAACGCGAGCACGACATCCGGCCAACAAAGTCAAGATCGCCAAGCTCAATGTACAGGGCACTCGGATTTCCTTTAAATCGTCACAGAGTTGTCCATTGGGACAACAGTCCCATACACGTTGAATTCATATGTAAAGGAAGTACCCTTCTCCTCGCGGGCCTGGCAAGGAGTGGCCCTCGCACATCATTGCAATAAGGCTATATCAAGAATATTCTTTGTTTGCCATCCTTATATTTTTGATATCACTTACAAGCGAGCCTGCAAAATAAGAACAAACAGAAGCAAAAATATATAGATCAATTGCATAAACTTTGACTTTCCGTTGGTAACAAGACAGTATAAAAACTCAACTATTACATCACAATGCGGTGTTTCTTGTGCTCTACAATAAGCACATTCAAAGCAATGCTTGAAAGCACAAGTTATACTTGTATTGGTACAACAAACATACTAATAGTTAGGTGATTGTGAGTCTTAACAAAAATTCCATAAACAATGACAGTAAACACCGTACAGTGTGCTGGTAGTCAACTGGTTGTGTTACAAAGATTGTTTGCCTCTGACGTAGGTTTATGAACTAGGTGGTTATAGGCACCAGCAAAATTATTAATTAAAATAACAAGATCTCAATTATGAATACAAAGCATATTTGCAACAAACGCAAAAAAGATGCTTGTATTACAGGGATGTTTAAGAAGTTTGGACGAAAACAAGAATATATTTGAATATATTTAGAAAGACGAAGATAGTCAACACTTAATAAAGGAACAAGAGAATTTCCCCTGATTGGTTTGCAACGTGTCACTTGACATTTGAATATTAATTGTGACATGTAAATTTATGATCCAGACCTGTATTGATGCTTACGATTGGACGTATAATTTTATCTTGAATTCATATCTATCATATAATCAAAGCCACGCCTTAAATATAACTTTTAAATCCCATTCTTTAATAATACAAGAAAGGAAATACAAAGGACAAGAGAGAAAAATGCAACAGACAGGGCAGGAAGACAGAACGATCAAAGAGAAGTCCAAGTCATTTAGACACAGACGCGTATCTTGGGCAATGATACATATCAAGTTTGTCTATACCGAGAAATAAAGTGATGCCAACGATCTCTGAACATCTCGTGTAGTCATTTGAAGATTCCCAGTACCTCTTAGTGAGCCAGGACGAGCCTATAAGTAAAAGCAGGCCAGGACTAGATAAACAACATGAGAAAAACGAATAGTAATAGTTGTTTTGACAACCTTAACACAATGAATTTCAAAATTGTGTTCTTTCACAACCTGAAAATTTTCAAATATTAAACTGCAAAATTTACCGAGTTACAAAGTATGCAGTTGTCACTCAGAAAACACACGCTAAACATCTTGGTAAAAGTTGAAACTGCTGTCCCTTTGATACAATTACAATTTTTGTAGTGAGAAAAGTGGGTAGCTGAATAAATCATTACAGCCTTGAGTACGAGTGTAAACCCTTCTTTTTAAGTGTCCCAAATGTCAAATAATACAAGTCCCGAGCACAGTTCCTGCAAAGACAGCTACACAAGTGTTGTGCTCTTCAGCTGGTTTATTTGTAACATTGAAAAAGAAAGAAAAACGCTGTAATATTGACTTAAATAGCCACTTATGAGGTCCTGTGGTATACATTGTAACATGAGCAGGTTAATTTTCATCATTCTTGCAAAAAATGCAGACATATGTTTATTTTTGCATATTAATGAAAGAAAAATGACATTCAGTGATCAGCGCTAATTCTAATCTGGACTTTTAAAATGACCCAATCGTTAGTAGCAGAAAAATGTTCAAAGTAAAAGCAACTTCAACTGAGTACCAACTATGTGGAGCATTCAACAACGATCATTTCTCTGTACCTGCTTGCCCCGGTGCAGATCCAATATCGTGATCAATCGCGGATCATGGAAAGTTGATGACAGAAATTCAGTTCCGTTCCTTGTTTGAAGCAAAATCAGTCAAAAATTGTTTCCGACCAGTCTTTTATGGAGACCAAAAGACTCTCATGCCCTTCCGCCGACATGAAAACTTTGAGGGAGAAATCAGCTTTTGAAACGGTCGATCGATCGTACGTTACACTAGTCCGCTACAACAGGAGGTGCAGATGTACACTTTACGTACAGCGGCTGATTACCTTTTTACCTTTGCATCTTTGATGAGAAATATTGCTTTGAAAAATTGTGTTGGCAACATGCAGCTCCACCTTAACATAAACCCTAGGAACCTGTTTACTAAATATCAAAGTAATCAGACTGGTAAATTTTGAAAAACACATTTTTTGACCAAAAATGAGAAAAATTGCCCGCCGATATACAAACTTGCAGATTTCATCCTAATTTTAATATATCTTCTTAACATAAACACTAGGAATCTGTACACTAAATATTAAAGCTACCAGATCAGTAGTTTTAGGAGAATTATTTTTTTGATCAAAAAGGGCAAAAATTGCCCAAAAGTAAAAAATTGCCAGTTTCAACCTAACTTCAATACATTATATAGAGATAAACCTTAGATAACTGTATACCAAATACAAAAGCTATCAGATCAGTAGTTTTTGGATAAAAAAAAAATTTGACCAAAAATTGGGAAAATTGCCCCAAAATTACAAATATGATAATATCAATACAATTTGTACAAACTTGACTGAGATCATCCTGAGGTACATGAATATTAACTTTCAGAGCGATCAGACGAGCGATTTCAGAGAAAAAGCTTTTTTGATTACAAACGGAAAAAATAGCCTATAAATACAAACGTGCAAATTTCACCCCAATTTGTGCACACATAATCTAGGATACCTAAAGGAATCTACATTCTAATTTTCAACCCAATCTGACCAATGCTTACTGAGTTTTTGCCATTCGCAGAATTTATCCTTGTTTCCCCTCATTTGAATATTTTTGGCACTTACATGTTCATTTGAACAAATTCACATCTCCACCCTAGGTGCACCTGTATATCAAATACTAAGATGGCAGCCATTGCGGTTTAGTTTTTGATCTGGACAGACTAACAGACATACATGCATACATACATTGCATACATACATACATACACACAGACGCCATTTTGCCACCTTATAAATTGTTCACAGTATCAGATCAATCTTAACCCTTTCAGGCCTAAACCCCTATATATGGGTAGCTCTGGTAAGTTACCAGAAAGACAGGCCTGAAAGGGTTAATTAAGTCTGTTTCTCTATGCTTACATGTGTATCCTGCAAATAAATGTGTCGCAGTAATACCCATACATACACATCAGCATCAAGAACACTTGTGCTAACATCTTAACAGGTGTGTTAAGTATAATAGAATGAAACTGTCAAACTTTCTGTGGTTTTGGAAAACAGACAGATTGAAACAACATTTCGAAACAAGGATACCATTATTGGAAGCTGGTCAGCATGAAGCTTTATGGATTTGACTCTGGTTACAATATTGCGACAAATTGAAATTGCAAACTACGAGACGTAACAAATTTGTAGCACAATTATCTGTCCGACAACCCTACTTTCTGTAAATCATGTATTCAATACTTTTTAAATGTTCTAACCAGAGTTGCTTGTGGCAAGGAACATGACTGATGGGCCTACCGGTTGTGACCTTGGTCACTAGGGCTGTCTGCAATGTTCCTAAAAACATGCAACTGTGGTTCTAACCACTTCTGCCGAGTAAACATTCTCAGAAACGCATGAGTTTTGTAGCTGTAAAGGTATGGTTTTGGTTGTATTATTGAAATTTGCACAGTTGATACTTTTGCTCAGAACACAACCATATTTTTTTTTTAATTTTTTTATTCATTTTAACATAAAAAGAGATGGAGCAGGGTGTACAACTATAATAATTCAGAAAAAAAAGGAAAAAGTCAATCTACATATCACAGTGCATTAAAGAATTCTCCCCAAAGATCATTAAATTTTCTTTCCTGTCCTTTTGTCTTATATATGAATTCCTCGATACACAATTTTCTCTAAGTTCTGCAAGGAAAAGAAACAGGAAAAGATCTTCATTGTTTCTCTTCTGTGTATAAATAAACCATTTTCCATGAAAAATACAATAGTTTAAAATGTGACTCATTTTGTTTGCGGAGGTTATACCCAGCAATACATGTTTGGTGGAAATACTAATACTAATATTCATTACTTGAAAAATCCACTTTGTAAACGAAGTCCAAAAATTTTTTGTAGAATTACATTCACCGAAGTAGTGAACTACGGTGTCCTTTTCCTAGCAGTAATTACAGTTTTCTGAATTAGTAAGCTTCCACTTAAAAAGTAGTGCATTGCAAGGGAAAACTCTATGTAACATTTTGTATTGTAAAGCTTGTATTTTAGTTTCTTTGACTGAACGGAAAACAAGTGTATAAATTTTTGCCCAGCCTTCTTCTTGAAAATCCGAAAAAAAATTCATTCCATCTCTGTTTACTAGAATTCTTAAACACTGGACGCTTAGACATAAAACGACTGTATAGCTGACCAGTTTTCATTGTTGAAGTGTCTCTGACATTGCTTTCATTTGTGTCTCTATCCAGAGATAAAATGGTTTTCCAGGTTTTTGGAATAGCAGATTTTAACGAAAAGTAATGAATGAAATTTGTTGGGTTCAATTTATGTTTCTGTTGAAAAGTTTGCATATCAATAAAGCTACCAGTATTGTCAACAACATCTGAAACTTTCTTAATACCTGCATCATACCAAGCTCTGAAAAACAAAGGCTTTTTGTCTGCAGTGACGATATATTTATTGAACCACAATGGTTCATTAAGGATGTCTTTTTTGGTATTTGGCGTTGATGAGTGGATCTGACTATGATATAATAACATCTGTTTATAAAATAAAGGCAAATCTTTCTCAATGAAAGTCTTATCAAGGTTTGAATGTACAAAGTCATCAAAAGAAATATACGGAAAGAAGCTTTCCAAGTAACATTTCCACCTTCCGCTCGGATACTCCAAGAAACGTTTTATCCAAGCAACTTTCAAAGCTTTTACATGACATTCAAAATCAATCATATTTAAACCACCCGACTCTTTCGAGCTTGTAACTATTTCTCTTTTAATTTTGTCTTTTTTCCCTGACCACAGAAAATTAAAAATAATAGAGGTTACCTCTCTGATTATATGGTCAGGAACAGGTAGAACTGAGGCAATGTAGGTTAGTTGTGGTATGGCAAGTGTTTTGATGATAGTTACTTTGCCAATAAGAGAAAAGTTTCTCTGAGACCAAATGTTCAAAATCGTTTTTAAATTTGCCACTCTGGGTTCAAAGTTTAACTTTTCCATAAGGCGATCGTTCTGGTGAAACCACACGCCCAAAGCATGGACTGGACCATTTGCCCATTTCAACCTATACGGTTTCTTAAGTAGGTATTTAGGTGGCTTACCAAGCCACAGTGCCTCTGTTTTACCTGGGTTCAATTTGAGGCCAGCTCCCCAATAGAAGGCAGTCAATATATTAAGCGCATGTTGAATGCTTATACAATCTTTCAAAAACAAAGTCGTGTCATCTGAAAGTTGAGATATTTTGACTTCTGAACTATTGATAAGTAAACCTTTTATGTTTTTAGTACTACGGATTTTAATTGCTAAGGTTTCAACAGCTATAACAAATAAGAGTGCACTAACAGGGCACCCTTGTCTAATGCCTCTACGTATAGAAAAGAAAGCTGTAGTGTGACCGTTATTTGTGACACAACTACTAATGTTACTATATAAAAGTTTGATCCAAGAACAAAAGGTTTTGCCAAAATTGAAAGCTTCTAAAGAGCGGTATAAAAAGGGCCATCTAATAGAGTCAAACGCTTTCTCGAAGTCGACAAATATGAGAATACCGTTGATATTTTTAGTCTTGCATGAATGAAGCACGTCACAAATTAAACGTATATTCTGTCCAATGTATCTACCTTTAATATAACCACATTGGTCAGTATCAATGATTTCAGAGACGACACGTTGTAGCCGGTTTGCAAGGAGTTTGGCAAGAATTTTGTAGTCGGTATTTAATAACGTAATGGGGCGCCAATTTTTTAATACACGAATATCTTTATCCTTTTTGGGGATCAAGGTGATTATACCTCTTCTTTGTTCTATTGAGAGTTGTTTATTATTAAATGAGTAGCGAAAACTATCATACACTAAATTTTTAATATCGTCCCCAAAATAATTATAAAATTCTGTGGTGAGACCGTCGGTGCCTGGTGATTTCCCAGTCGGTAAGTTTCTCAGGGCCTCTGAACATTCTTCTAGAGATATTTCCTTTTTGCAAAGAGATTTATTAACCTCATTTAATCTCGGAATATTTTGTTGATTGAGAAAGTTACTTTCGGCTTCAGTAGTGTTTTCGTAATCACTTGTATGAATTTCTTGCTCAGAGTAAAGGTTATGATAAAAGTTGAACTCTTCCTCCAGAATGCCATTTGGATTAGTTAGGATATCCCCATTGTGCTTAATTAACGTTCTGATATTTTTTAAAGAAGCGTTTCGCTTTTCAAGTGAAAGAAAGCATTTAGTGCAGCGTTTGCCCTCTTCTACCCAGCGAGCACGTGAACGAATCATGGCGCCTTTTGTATAATTACTATTTATCATTTCTAACTCTTTTCGTGTTGTGTAATACATTTGACTTGTGTTCTCATCAAAGTTTTCAGAAAGGAGATGCTCTAAATCAGTTAATTTCTGATTTAACTTGCTTTCTTCTTTTTTCAGACGTTTTGAACGAGTAATTGCATAAGAGATTGAACACTGACGGATATCGCATTTTATCAAGTCCCAAAGTAAATTCTTATCATCTAAGTCACTGTAGAGCGTCTTGCTATTGTTTATTGTGTGACGAAGTGCCGTGATATAATCTTCCTCGTTTAATAGAGCTGCGTTGAATTTCCAATAACATTTCCCTCTTGTTTGAGGGTGACTATGTTTTAATTTTAAAACAATTAAACTGTGGTCAACCATATGCTTGTTGTAATGGGTGTGGTCATTGTTGCTAGGAAAGAATGGGTACCAAGTAGAGTAACTTGATCTTATGTTCCATATCAATCAGCAAATCATTTATTTCCTCGTTGCTAGAGGTTTGGTCATCATTGCTTGCATCAGTTTTTCAAATTTTGGTAGTGTCATGGCAACGTGCATAATGCACACAGATATGCATATTAGCTATTAACCTTTGTGTCACCTCTTAATATCTAACATCACCAACATACATCCAAGTGTGATCAAAATTGGCAGCTACATGTTATGTAGTCTAATCAATTTTTTTGTATAACTGCTCTAGATTTGTATCCATTTTTCGAAAACCATTTGTCATGCAAATAAGCATAAACTATGCAAGCCATGCCCACCAATAACTTATCGATTCTTGCCATTTACAAACACAATCTGTGCATTAGATTTGAATCAAATCTGATCAGCAGTTATTGACATTGTGACCACAAACAAACATCGGTAGACAATGATAGCTCATGTGTAAGAGGATGTTTTTAATCAGCCACAACTCCAGTCAAAGATGGGTTTGTTATTGAGTAATTTACAGTTGCACATTGTTATATTTATGATTTTCTCTATTTGTAGTTTATTTTATTACAATTATGGTTCATATTACATTTAGAGACATACAAGTGTTGATTTGCCAAGACCACTGGTCATCTGCACAATAGCCAGATAGCTACAGTCACTTTTGAACATGTTAGGGTTTGTTTTGGATAACCCATCCATCCAAATGTCTAAATAAATTTACATGCTTTGCATCCTTGGTACCGATATGGAGAATGATTTTTGGACTTTACAAAACTGTCAAATACATTATTTACAATGATTTTCATTCAGTTTCCTTTCTTTCAAGCAACGCCACAAAAAATCCATTTGTTTTGTCATCTTTTGGTGATGCCCTAATACAGAACTGACCAACATTTGATTCATTGATCCCTCTGTGATCCCAAGTTGACAATGCCTTCCTTAAAACAAATTTCTTATTAGAATGCAATGCCTTTTGGACAACTGTCTCATTTTCCTCTACATTATATGAACATGTTGAGTACACTACTCTTTTAACCCTAGGGAATGTCAACTAGGAATGTCAATGCATGATTCATATTTTCAGTTGGAAATTCATCAATGATTGAAGCCGTTTCTTTGAATATTCATGATCTGATTCTGTGTCTTCAGTGAAGTGATTATTCCGGCTGACAATGCCAGATCCTGAACAGCTTGGATCAACAAGGATAAATTCAACTTTTTGGTAACAAGAACTCTCAGGGTTAATCCTTAGAAAATCTTCATTGTAGAGTTGTGAGTTGACCACACCAGCTTTTCCCATTAAGTTTCTCATTGTACCAAGTCTTTTAGAGTCTAAATCAAAGGCAAATATTTTCCTGCAAGAGATAAAATAGCATCAATGACACTGTGTTCCATGAAGTGATGTTTGTTTTGTGACAAATTTGAAACCTATGACACAACAAAAAAGAACGGAAGTACTAACCATAAGTACATGTAGCTGTGACAACACACAGTATGTGGTTTATCCCATGATGCAACACAAATCATACACATGCAGAACACTATTCCAGGCAGAGGGCACCATTACAAATATAACCACGGCTGGCCCAAAGTAGCAACAAGCTCAATACTGAGACCTTATGCATATGCATGTTTTTTATCCCTGTTTGCAATTACTTTCATGCAATAGTTCAAAGGACTGCCAAGCGGTGAGCGTGAAGTTGCTGCCGATCAAACTCTGTGGTTATATTCAATGTCTAACGGAACAGGAAGACAATTTTTTAGGAAATTCGAGCGTTTGTGGCGGGGAATCAATGACCGTTGGCAATTTGAACTGACCGTCAATCAAAAGCTTGCATAAACTCTGTTTGCAGGATTAGCAAAATGTGACAAAAGGTTGAGGTCAGTTTGTGTAATTAATGTTATAGAAATAAAACATCATACTGGCCATGTGTTTGAATGGGAGGAGAACTCTACTAATGCGAGAACCTGGGATTGAAAAGTGCGGCTTTAATTCACTGCAACTTGCAGTTCACTGCAATGAGTTTCTGTCTTTGCAATCATGTATCAGAAATCATGTGCGCTAGTTCGCTTTTACATGTATTGCAACCAATTTGGCACAAAACAATCGTTGTACATGTCCCTAGCCAGTGATAAATAAATAAACGCATGCACAAGGCAAATTTTCCACTTATAAATTTTTCCAAGTATCACAATTGCATGACTGACTATGAATTCATCTGCGCTCACTGATTGGATTGCTTTGGGTTCGCATGGGGTGAATAAGTGCAATAGCAATAATAAACGCAATTCAATCTCCCTATACATGAATCATATTGCATCATGGGTACTTTCACATACCATGCCACACTCTGCTACCATTCGATTAGAATTGATATAATTGACAAACTTATTTGTGTGCATCAGGGTTTTCTCTCCACTGCGTGATTGCACAAATTGCGCATTTCGAGGCATTTTCTGCCCTTTAAAAGTTACTGACTGCGCGAAAATCGAGCACAAAACACAGCATGCAAATACGTCCGTATGATGGTGACCCAAGCGCACAGTGCAGTGACCTGTAAATTTGCTGTTATTTCTATTCAGAATATTCCCCCGGAAAAGACAAAATATCACCTGTCATTCAATTTTGGTAACGTGCACAGGGCTCGAAATTAGCGGTACTCCCGCATCCACAGACTACCAACTTTTCCCTGGGGCTACCAAAGTCCATGAAATGGTAGCCCACACGGACTACCAAAGCTTGGGACATGAAATACTTGGCGTGCGATGTCCGTCACTTTGGGACGAGCTAAATGCAGTCAACATGCAGTTTCATTTGTTTGAAGCAATTATCATTTCATCTGTGAAGAGTTTTTTCTGGTGACTGTTAAAATTTTCATTGTTGTTGTTTTCACAAGATGCCGAGCGTTTGATACTAGAATGTTGAGTTGCTTTTCCGTGTGTAGTCTTTGCATGCCAGTTCACACCATGCTGTTGGTCGGCATCATACAAGACGTACCGTACTTGTGTCAAGTTTTGGGGTTTTGATGCTGAAATTTTACAAAACTGTCACTTCTCTATCAAGATATTGTGTAATCAGTTTGATTTGAAATAGTAATGTAAAACACTGTATGAGTTAAGCTTGGCTGAGTTTTGCTGTCTTTTATCTATGGTTGTCAATCAGTATCAATGTATTATGTTCTGTATAGAGAGGCTCAGGTGTAACAAGGCATGCCAGTTCATAAAGATCATGAGAATATTTTTTCTGTTTTTCTTTACTCACGTTAAAATTTCTTTGGATGTGTAAGCCGATTTTGAAAGTGATAGAAAGTGTTAAAATGTACATAAATTAGCATAAATTAAGCGTTCGTGACACATAACATGGGGTTTCTCAAGTTAGAGCCCCTAGTTTAAGTTACTGCTATTTTGTGTTGCTGAACCGGGGCTTATACTCGGACGAGTACAGTATCCCTAAACTAAAATATTCATGGACTACCAGCCATTGTCACTGGGCTACCAACTTCAGACCAGATATGAACTGTAAATGCTCACGTGTTTCATTGTATATTGCAGTTATGTGTAAATTTGAACCTTTGACACATGTTTGCAACTTCATTTAAAGTATTATGATCAACATAATGAATAATATTCACCACATATTAAACTCTATAGGTCATTAAGTATTCAAATACGCAATTAGCTGAAATAGAAATAATTAATTTCTTTGACTGCTGTCATTGTATCACCACTTTATATAGCAAGAGTAATTGCCTCTTGTCAAGTCCTTCAAACTAAATATTCCAAACTTTGAAAGCTCATTACATATGCAAACTATTAATTAGCTGACATGAAAACTTAAGTGCGAAATGACTTTTAACATTGGTATAACCTGGTATAATCATCAATATACATAGCATGTTATACCAACTTTGATCAAATAAATCCAAGTATACAATGTATATCCCTAATTAGGAAAGTTCATTAAATACACAAATTAGGAATTGGCTGAAGCAAAAATGCTTAATGCCTTGCAATAATGTTAGCCTACATAATAGTATCTTTAATGTACATAGAAAGTTTCATCAATTTTGGTCATGTACATGTAAATTCAAATATATATCCCTAATTTCAAAAATTCATTAAATATTCAAATTAGGAGCTGGATGAAGTAAAATGCTTAATGACTTTCAGTAACGTCGTATCATGGTATCTTTAATGTACATAGCAAGTTTCGTCAACTTTGGTCTGGTCAATACAGATATATATCTCTGATTATGAAAGTTCATTAAATATGCAAATAAGGAATTGGCTAAAGTTCAAATGCTTAATGACTTTCAATAATGTTCTATCATAGTATCTTTAATGTACATAGCCAGTTTCGTCAACTTTGGTCTCGTCAATTCAGATAAATACCCCTAATTAGGAAAGTTCATAAAATATGCAAATTAGGCATTGGCTGAAGTAAAAATGCTTAATGACATTTAATGTTCTAATAATGTTCTATCATAGTATCTTTAATGTACATAGCAAGTTTCATCAATTTTAGTCTTGTAAATTCAAATATATATCCTTACTTTCAAAAGGTCATTAAATATGCAAATTATGATTTGGATGAAGTAAAAATTCTTAATGACTTTCAATAATGTTAAATCATAGTATCCTCAATATGCATACTAAGTTTTGTCAATTTTGATCAAGTAAATTCAGATATATACGCCTAATTAGGAAATTTCATTAAATATGCAAATTAGTAATTATCTTTCACATCACCCCTTTAATAACTTTCACAGCTGATATATCTTGATATGATCAACATTTGTAGCAAATCTCATCAAATTGCGTGCAATCGTTCTCAATGTATATCCGTTTTTTCTAAAATCATTAATTATGCAAATGAGCAAAAAGTAAGCAAGCCACACCCACCAAAAACTAATCAGTTCTTACCATTTGCAAACTGAATCTATGTACCAGATTTGATTCTGATCTGATGAGCCGTTTTTGAGATATTGAGCCCACAGACAGACAGACCCACAGACAGACACACAGACAGACAGACAGACACACAGACAGACAGACATCGCTGCAACATATGCTCACGTGTGTCAACACGTGAGCAAAAAATGGTAGCCCAAGTGGACTACCAGTGTAAAAGCTAATTTCGAGCCCTGGTGCATAGCGTGGAGTGTACGCATTGAAAAGAAAACACAGTACAGGACACACATGTAGTTGTGCATCAGTCTCCATAGATACTAGTGCCATTTTATGTTCATGTTTTGATAGGATATGTTGTTTAATGTCATTAGTAAGTGTTAAAAAATACTGCCCCCTCAAATGTCAAGTTTGTCCCCTAATTTTGATGAATGGGGCAGAAATTGCCTCCTTCAGTGAATATGCAGAGAAAACACTGGTGCATACTTCAATTGTAGTTGTAAAGAGGTATCAACCTGGTAGGATTGAATTAATGTAGTTACAAGTATGACAGCAGAAAAGTTATATGGAATTTACAGAACCCCACATTGGTTTGCACATTTCACAAGCCTGTATTTTTAAAAGACTATTTGATAAGAAATATTTACCCGGTATTATTCATTAGACTTGAAAGATGACTTGTCTTGTTGCCAGGTGCAGCACATGCATCAATCACATGACTGCCTGGTCCTGGAGATAAAACATGGGCAGGTATACAGCTAGCCTACAGAATAAGACAAGACAAACATTATCATGAGATGAAATCCCTACTGTGACATATAGCAATCAAATCAAATGTTAAAATATAATGGACTTTACCAGACGACGAACCGTCTTTACCTACATGTATGGTTTACACGTCTTTGAAGGAAATGTACTCAATGTAAATGCTGAACCTTATAAAAATAGAGTAGTTAGCATAGCTTAGCATCCATATCCATGATATCTTTTGCACTGTGTGGGATTTGAAATATCACTGTCACTAACACCAACACATATGCAGTGTTGTCCTTATATTTAAAAGTAGCCGGGTAATTCAAGAAAGTAGACGGGTGGACTGCGAGGGAGCGAAGCGACCGAGCGTGAGTGAGTGTAGCAAACGATGGGGGAGAGCGCGAGAGGGGGGTGTCCCCCCTCTCGCAAGGCGAAAAATGAAATTTTGGAGTGGAAATGGTGTTCTCTAGTGGCACCTGAGGTGACATTTAGCTGAGACTGAAACAGTACTTTTGTTGTGTGTCTTAGACGTGGCTCACATACAACACAACAAACAAACATGATTTTGTTTTGCATGTATTATTTATGACACACTTATGGTTTTATTTGCATTGAAGATTTAACATTTAATCTTAAATCACCTGTAGTCTGCTCATTTCATTCCTCATTTCACAAAATCAGGATGGAAAATTCAAAATACCGACAGTAATCTAATAAAAACACATTCGCTTTTGTTAAAAAAAACATCGGTAAGATAATTCACTGTAACAGTGTTCGCATTTACTCAAAAACAAGGTGTAAAATACTATATAGAAAACTCATAACAATGAAAAAATGCGTAGAGAGTCGATCCAATGCGTAATAATATCACGCATTGGATTGAGTCTCTACGCATTCTTTCATTGTCATGAGTTATAATACGCAAACGATAATAGTAAAATGTTTGCGAAAGCACTCTCCGCGACTAAGCTTATTAGGCGTATCTGGTTGTCGCGACAACCAGACGAGATGAGTGCCCGCAGAAATGGCAGGACCTGAATGGTTTTGCATGAATATATCAGACAAGAAAAATATAGTTTTGTACATTTTGCAAAGGTCACAACTTTACAGTGAAAAACAGGTGTGATTAAATTTGTTGCAACATTTCTGTCGATCACTCATTTTGAGTGGAAAGTTTCAGATTCTTTGGGTGTAGTCTGAAAAATTGGCATCCTAGCTTAGAGGCACGTTATCATGTCAGCTGTGCCTATGAACTTACTACGTTGCTAATTTTCAGGCGAGCGATATTATCTGAAACTTATGACACAAAGTGAGTGATTGACAGAAATGTTGCAACAAATTAAATGCAAATCGTGCACGATCATCACGTCTCGCTGTCCCAAAATTTCATCAAAGCAGATATGCATCATGGCGTCGGAAGGAAAAAACTCTATTTTCTTTCAAATTTGCTCCACGAGTCCGTGAAAAAATGATTCAGAGAGTCCGTCGAAAGACACTATCGGGCAACCCAACATGGAGAACATGGAGAGGTGCAGTGAAATTGAACCCATGTCGGAATCCATGACGTATAACAACAGTGGATCAGCGCCATAGTGAAGCCGTGAGGCGTGACGATGATGCGCCGGTCGGCAACGGTCGACAACACACATGCCTGTGACCGTGGATTCTAGTACGTAAAAATAATCAATGAAAAAAATACCCATTCAAATAAACAGTTGGTTCTGAGAAAATCAGTTCTAGCTCATTGTTTTTAAATCTAGAAAATGCGTCGGTATTGCTCTGAGAATAACTTGATTTGTTGAGAAGATCATACTCGTAGCACTTGACGTTGGCAGCCAACTAGCTGCAGTCTCATGAACTTTGAATAGTCGATCAAAATCACACCTTTTCGAGGCTTTTCTCTCACAAATGCAGCGAAATTTTAGTTTTTCATACATAAACTAAATGTATTGTTGGAATCAGTTTAAAAAACTCGCATGTCGCATGTCGTGACCGGTCTTCCATACGAACGGACTTTCTTTGGGAAAAAATATTCCATCGGCAAGGTGCCAGTGGCCGACGCCACATTTCTTTTTGACGCCATCGTGAAAAATGACCTAAGATGACCTTCATACTAATCAAACCAATTACACTGCTCGTAACAAAGACAACACCATAGGCGCGTCCATAAGCCAATCGCACTATTTAACAAATAAAAGATCGGGCTCAAAAAGCCACAAACGGGTATTTAGAAACTGTTTTATGTTTGTGCAGTTCCATGCGGGGAAAGGGGTCGCGAAACTGCTGATCGTACGTGTGCCGTCTAACAGTTGGCAATGCAATCCCGAAATTACAGGTATATAAAAATAATCTAATTACGTTAAAAGTAGCCGGGAAAAAATGCAAAACAGCCGGGTTATTTACCCGGCACCCGGCTTCTAAGGACAGCACTGCATATGAGTATGCACAGAGGATTTTGCAAGCTATCTTCATTTTTACCACATACCTTGTCTTGTAAAATGATGTGTCCATTGCTGTACAGTACATGATCATGAAGGTCAGTTTTTGGTGGAAATATTAACACATCAAATAGATGTATATCTACCATAAACTGCTTTGGTTTCAGGGATTCAATGAGACTGACAGCTAGGTCACTGAAAGATATTCAAAATGGCAACAGTCAGTTGAGAAAGCTAAACAAAGACACTTATCAATGAAAAACAAGAGACAAAGAGTATGGAACCATGGTCAACATGACAGAGGGGCCTTGATAGAATGCTGTATCTGTCTCAGGTGGTGTGTTTACATTATGTGATGTTGTGCTCGTATCATGTTATGTAGTCTTTCCATTATGTGTTATCAATTTTACAGTGGATCAGTACATGTATATACATTTGTCTACGTAATGGCTCTTGACGTAAACAAATTGTGATAAACCTCATGGCACATTGTCCTTGTACCAAGTTTGAATAAAATTTTCATGTATAGCAAACGGTAGACTGAAAGATTGTTAAGCATTGCGTAGGCTCGACCACCTTCTCCCAGTTTATGGAAAAGCCAAGTTGCTGAAGTAGTTGTAGCAAAGCCTTAAAGGCTTGTTCGCACGCTAATTTAGAGTCTGCGATGATTTGAAAATCGTCGAGATACACGATTACGACATCATACCCTTTCCTGCGCATCGTTCTGGTAATACTTCATGAGATGCGAGTGAAAATTTCCGGGCTTTTTACTGCACCGAATGGAAGGCGTGTGTTGACCATGTACATCCAAGTTTTATGCTGCGTGAATTTGTAACGTACATCTACATGTACGCTCGTAGCACGCTGTGAGTCAACGCTTATGGGTACAGAGTGATAAGCGGATTTCAGGATGACTTTGGCCAGGTACGATTCTGGCTTGCACGTAGCAACAGCGTGATCATATAAGTTTGTAGAAGCATATGAGTTCATTATTATCATTTCTGATATAGTGAGAAGTTAGGATTGCTTCTAACCAACATTTGCAGTTTATCTCTCCTTGTGAGGAAACATTTCATTTGAATGATTCATGATAAAACAAATAGAAAAGTAGCATACCTTATCATCTTACTGTTACTCAATCTTTTCACTTTTTCATCAGCTACTTCTCTAGACAATGTTAGAGTGAAACCTTGTGCCTTGAATTGTTGAATGACATCATCAACACTGGTTTTTAGTAAGTTCACTCTGACATATCTGGGTAATAGAACTGAAAGTGTTGAAAAGAAAATCATGGTCAATTCCTGAGTTAATTAAGAGTTGTTAGGAGGTAGAATTTAGTCTGGAAGTTTGGAATTCTACCATTGGATGACAGAATTCTACCATTGGATGACAGAATTCTACCATTGGATGACAGTGTGGAAGAGATTGTTAAAGACTACACAAATCATCAACAAATCTTTAATGTATGGTGTGAGATCACAACCAAAATACAATTATTTGATTAATACTGCATTTTTGTTCTTTATTATTCATTTTAAATTACTAATTTTTACATGATTACATTTTAGATTATTTTCCTTGCCATATAAGTATTTCAATTATCTCATCAATTGTTTCAATATTCTATCATATTCACACATTTTTCTTCCCATACCGGTATATCATCATAAGATTCTCTTAATGATAGATTATTTAATGAATTTATTATTTTGTTATTTTAAGTATTTTGTTTATTATTTAAGATTTTAGCTTACATAATATTATTTAAATTATTTACTACATTATTCTTACATTTGATCATTCTCGCTTTTTTCAAAACATTTTAGTGTGATTTATGGCCGGATATGTTGCAAAAGTACAATCATATTGACAGCTTTCTCTATTGGCTAAAAGTATTCAAAATAACTGCAAGCTTAGGGCAATGGGGAAGGCTGCCAGCCAGTCAGTGTCTATTGTCTGGGCCAAGTGGTCAAGTTGCTTATAAAATAATTATATAATGGTAATAAAAGTCAACATTTATATACGAATCATTATATCAACTTCATTTGAACAATTCCCCATGTTCATCTTTTGAGCTAAAATATTCAATGTTTAATGATCAGCAGTTTTGAACTTGAAGCGATTTACAAACACATTTTGGTGTTCTCTCTCAGATACAAAGCTTATGTACAGTACCATTGACTTTTTCAGTCAAGCTAAAAGAAGTCATGATTGTGTATCAATCCAAGTCAGTTGCACCATGACTATAAATGGGGGAGATTTTGAAAAATGAATTCAGTATAGTGTTTTCTACAACTTGGAATAAATGAGGGGTGGCCAACTAATGTCTATTTATATACTCTTATATTATGCAAATTAATTCTTTTTTATGGTTATTAACACATGAATAGATTTGTCCAAAAACAAGGGTGACCAAACTCTAAAAATCTTCTCATGGAGTACTCACAGGTGTTAAAAATTCATGCATTTTCACTATTTTTCAGTTCATTCATGTATTAAAGTCTACATTATTATATCATTAACTGTTCAAACATAGGCCACCTAGAGTAACTTTCTTTTTTCATTTTTGACACAAAACATATTCATTTGAATATGCACTCATCTTAAACCCCTTGTGCAACCACACACTGATTAAAACTAAAACTGTTAATGATGTGAGTTTTTGTAACCCCTTGCAAACACTTTTCAGACTTATCACGTTATACATAATGAAAATGGATTATCTATTCTAATATATGTACCTTGTTGTTTGACCTGTTGCGGCAGTAAATCTTCAGCATCTTTAACCTTGGCCTTAACTTTAAGTCTTGAAAGAGCAGCTTGCAAAGCATTTTTATGTGAGTAAATAGCAGATTTCAATTTACCGCCACATTTCAAACCTTTGCCAAACAGATGTTCATATACAAGGATCTCTGCCAGAATTGGCTTCTTTTTCAGGTACTTCTCATGTTGCAAGAGTTTAGTGTCTTTGATGATTTGAGCTGTGATAGAGGCATATTTCAATGTTCCACAAACCAACGCATTGAGCTGCTTCTTATGCTGAAAATGAAGAAAGGTTTCTATTGGTTAGAAGAACTTTAATGGTGAAATCCTAATCTCTAGATTTCTAATTGAAGAAATACATTCACCATCTCTTGATATCTGGTATATCCATGCTCATATTACTCCATCTTGGAGACATTCGGTCTTCAAGTAACCAAGCTGATGATTTACTTTAGCTCTAAGCTGCGCTGTACTTCTATCACAAAAAACAATTAATTCAATAATTTACTAAACATACTATTATTAATCATTTGAAGTTAAAAGTAAATAATTTATAATAATAAGAATTAGGAAATAATACAGATAGCATTATTAAAATGACAATGTAAAAATTACGATGACAAGAGGTGTTTTGCTATGGTTTGGAACACTCTGGTAGGTATATGGTTTGGCCACTCCTCTACCACATCTAGTGGCCTAATGTAATTGTATTGATAGAACATGGCAATCTTAGTAACAAGTACAAAACACTGATAAGGATATTAGATAGACAGTAAAACAATGTCTTATTGGTCACCCTTACAGAGCGGTCACCTCTTTATAGTGATCATCTTGCAGTGATCCCATGGCATTTGAACAACCACCTCTTTTGTGTGGTCACTGGTCACATGGAATTTCTCAAATTCAGAACAAAATCTGTAAATAATGGTCAGCATATCTGACTTTAAATGACCTCTGCCAAAAATGCTTTGAATTGAAAGCAAAAAATGGATCTATTTAAACTGATTTTACAGCTGCAAAATGATTTGTGCTGCTATCTGTTGATAAATTCACCACTCAGCACACCACCCACCCTCTCTATAGAAAAGCCACCTCCATATAGTGGTCACTTTTCCTTGGTCCCTTGGGTGACCACTATACACAGGCTTTACTGTATATCATATGCATGTATGATACTGTGTAGTATACACATAATGAGTAAATGGCTCATATACTGACTAAAAATACAAAATTCATCATGTGATATCGATGACCATCGTTGGTCCTATGGACATTGCCAGTCTCACATAACTGAAATTAAACTTTAACTTGAGAAAAAAAATAGTTCAGTTCTTGGATCTGTGACTGTTCATGGGGCGCAGATGCCAGCTGTAATCTCTCAGTTTGTGTTTATAAGTTGAGAGGTCACCGCTACGTCACTGTAGTGACTATCTGTAGAGAGCCACGAACAACAGTTTTGCGCCAGCAAAATGGCAGTCTCCGGGTAGTCATGTCGGTTGAAGCTAGAAAAAAGGCGATCTTTCAGTGAATTTTAAGTGGATTTCTGGTCGTGGGGAGTCCCTAATAACCAAGTTGTTGATGAGTGTTGACAATTTGTGGTTCCCAGACACTTCGCACCAAAACCACTTCGCACCATACCATCTCGTCCCATACCACTTCGCACCAAAACAACCTCGTACCAAAACCACTTCGCCCCAAAAGTCATGTCCCCCAATCCACTTTGCCCGAAACTTACCGCTAACTGGTAAAGCTGAAAATAACCACCTTCCTGTCATCCAGGGACTCAAATCTTGAAACTGTACGCATTTCACGAAATTGACATTGTGCAATTCTGCGCACGGCCCCTGAGTTGTAGCATTTACGTGTTTCTTTTTTCTTATTCTATCGTTTATGGTTTCATGCAACAATAAATGGTTCGTGGTAGCCAAAATGTCCTATACATTAATGCTTCCAAGTTGTAGGTAAAAACAACCTTATGATACGTCGTAACATCGTTGTTTCAGGACGAGTTTACGGTACTATACTTTGGGCGAAGTGGTTTTTAAGTACGATGTGGTACTTGGGGCGAAGTGGGGTTGGGCGAAGTAGTACTTGGGACAAGGTGGTTTTGGTACAAAATGGTTTTGGGACGAAGTTGTGTGGGGCGAACTGGTTTTGGTACGAAGTGTCTGGACCCCCAATTTGTAATTTGGATGGAAACTTTTCGAACTATCGCCGAACAAAGTTGCGACAAAGGTGCTGTCGGGCGTAACATGGACGCTATTCTACGCATTTTCCCATAGCTGGGGGGGGGGGGGGGGGGGGGGGGGGGGGGGGGGGGGGGGGGGGGGGGGGGGGGGGGGGGAAGTTAAAATCAATAAAATGAAAACCAGCCCGTAAAAGGCATGAATCCCGTCTGAAAACACCACAGCTATGGACCTACAGCTAGTGAAAGACAAGCAAGAGTACGAGTTGCTGCAGTTCTGTAGCCTACAACAAACCTTGGCGATTGTTGGCGTTGTTGAAAGGTGAAACCAGGTGTATGCACATCTAGTATGATTGGTGCAGCAAGCACAGGCGCCCGTGGCTTGGGTAGTCTGCTATCCCTGCGTACAGGTCTGTGTGTTCCCGGCGTTATACGGCCTGTGGTGGAGGCCCACAGGCGTTCTGTTTTGTAGGTAGTTTGTAAAAGTGTAGTTTATGCTACGTTCCGACGTTCTCTTCCGTAGCCTTTATGTGTTCTGTTTTGTGGGTAGTTTGTATAGTTTTATGCTATATTCCGACCTTCTCTTTCGTAGCTTTATGTGATAAGGCTACGGAAGAGAACGTCGGAAGGTAGCATAAACTACACTTTTACAAACTACCCAGAAAAAAAATGCCTGTGTGGAGGCCGTATACCGGCGGTATACGCCGGGAGCACAGACCTGTTCGCAGGGCTAGGTAGTCCATAGGCGCTTGGCACATTGCTTGGATAATAATCGTATTTAATATGTAGAATGTCTATATACGACTTGATTATTCAATAAAAGAATCACCGTACGTGATATTAGTGTAGGCCTATAGGCCTACATGTTGACTGGCATTATACCTATGGCTGCCTGGCTCGGGCCCGGCGAACGCACTGCATAATCATCAATGTGTAGAATGTCTACATGACTTGATTATTTAATAAAGAATAACGGTACGTGATATTACTGTACATGTCGGCTAGCTTAACCGAGCAGCTGTAGAGCTCTGCAGGGCTTGGACCCGGCTTGGGCCCGTTGTCCACTGCTGCACAGACAGGAAGGAAAGGTGAGAAAGCTTTTCACCACCCGATTTCATAAATCACGAAATTCACGAACTCTGAGCGTTTCCGGTGATAAAAACTGGTCAACGGTCAGATGGTTGCATAAACTATCGATCAACTGGCCTCTTTTGCCTGGAATCATACCTTACCCTATGCTACTGGCGTGAAATCGTCCTGGAATCGGCCGGGCACACCAACCCAGCGCCGGCCATTTTGAATCAGCTGCATGCAATGTACGCGTCCAATGAGAGAAGAGCAATTTAAAAACAATACGTCATCTGCCAAGGGTTGTATGCAGACGCGTACATTGCATGCAGCTGATTCAAAATGGCCGGCGCTGGGTTGGTGTGCCCAGCCGATTCCAGGACGATTTCACGCCAGTAGCATAGGGTAAGGTATGATTTTAGGCAAAAGAGGCCAGTCGATCGATAGTTTATGCAACCATCTGACCGTTGACCAGTTTTTATCACCGGAAACGCTCAGAGTTCGTGAATTTCGCTGATTTATGAAATCGGGTGGTGAAAAGCTTTCTCACCTTTTCTTCCTGTCTGTGCAGCAGTGGACAACGGGCCCAAGCCGGGTCCAAGCCCTGCAGACCTCTACAGCTGCTCGGTTAAGCTAGCCGACATGTACAGTAATATCACGTACCGTTATTCTTTATTAAATAATCAAGTCATGTAGACATTCTACACATTGATGATTATGCAGTGCGTTCGCCGGGCCCGAGCCAGGCAGCCATAGGTATAATGCCAGTCAACATGTAGGCCTAGAGGCCTACACTAATATCACGTACGGTGATTCTTTTATTGGATAATCAAGTCGTATATAGACATTCTACATATTGAATACGATTATTATCCCAGCAATGTGCCAAGCGCCTGTGAGGTAGTCTGCTAAGATCGATCGATTTTCAGCTCGATCTATAGATTCCATGCTAAACCTGCCTACCACTGAGACCTAAATTTAGGTGCCCGCCACTGCAACCTAAATTTGAGTTGCAGTGGCGGGCAGATCGAGCACGGAATTGATAGATCGAGAAGAAAATCGATCGATCTTCAGTAGACTACTAAACCTACGGGCGCCAGCTGTGGCAGCACGATAACGAGTGGCAGTACAGTACAGTACGTACCTTTAATTTGCTGCTATTGACCAGCGACTTAACCGAGCCTTTCTTATGCCTTGCTATCGATATTATCCTAGACGCTTCCACGTACAACATCTTGCCGTAGACAGTAGACGCGAGACTTCTACTGTCTATGACTTTGCGAACGTGTTCAATGTAGTATAGCAGGGTTAGCTGGTTAGTGTCACGCTGTTGACTGTTTACCTGATTTTGCGCATGTGCGCAACCTTTCAGGGAATACTTCCGGGAAGCCCGCCCTCTGCCGCATCATCTGTAACCAAGAGATGTGCTAGTCGGGCGCGCGCGATATGGCTTTTCGTCTACTGTTCGGCTATTAAAAGTTTGCTCATACAAAATGTGCATACACCTGGTTTCCGGGGGAAATATACTCAAATGTAAAAGTAAGACGCGTTTGTATACTTTATCAACGATTCACTTACTTTACACAAGGGTATTTTCGAGAACACGTTTAATTTGTTTCTTTGAAAGTCAAAGTACAGATTCTCATTTTAGGGAGCCGTTATTATTTTCGGCCGGGGGGGGGTCGGAGGAATTGCTTTAGAAACTCCAAATTTCGAGTACCCCCCCCCCTGTCAACCATGACGTGTTTGAGTAACCCCCTTTCTGCTGCAGAAATTTTGAGTGACCCCCCCCCCCCAAAAAAAAAAAAAAAAAATGGGAAAGTTAAATATCTATACAGTAAAATGGATTGCTGCTGCGACAGGCCCTGTACAGACCCTGATTTAAACCCTGTGGTACAGGTCTGTGTCGGAAAGATGTCCCATTGCTGTGACAGGGGCTGATGTACAGGTCTGTATCCAGTGCTCTGATGACATGCAGTGTTCTCTGTAATAATTTTTTACCAGAGGGCCACTATAAGCGACCCGCAATGGGGGGAGGTCAGGAGGGGGGACCCGTTGGAGCTTTGAAAAATAGAGATTAAAATTGTGTTATTTGGAGGCACTTGGAAAGTGTTTTTTTCAGATATTTTTTGTATAAAAACTCAAAGGAACAGAAATCTGAGACAGTATTCCAAAACTTATATTCCAGTTCACTGATTTCAATGAAGATTACATTTTTTGAAAACGAAAATATAGTGACAGACATACATTTATTCACATTTATCATTATTATTTTCCTGCAATAAAAGATGGGTTTGTTGTCAAGGTATTCCACTGGATTTAAACTTTATAGAATCAGAATTAGCTTGCTTTACATGTTTTCCCCTACCTATATAATATGGAATATGGAAAGCAGACGTTTCTCATGAATGATCAGGCAACTATATCAATCTTTAATCAGTAAATACTGGAAAATGTAGTCAGTACTAGGCTCTAACATAAGGCTTGCCACGTCGAATAGCTGATCATTCTCATCTGAAGATCACAATAACGTGAAACACATAGTGTAATGAGATTTTAGTTTCTACTTGAAACCACCTGTTATATATATATATATATATATATATATATATATATATATATATATATATATATATATATATATATATATATATATATATATACTTATATATATATACTTATTGTACTTGGGCCTCAGCCAAGTACATTTGTTTTCATTCCGTGGGAAAAAACTCTGTAAGGTATAACCATTTCTGGCTGAGACCAGGGAGAGCAAAATGTCTTGGCGTCATCTTTCTTGGCATAATAAATGGCGTAATGATGTTAACTGAATGGAAGTGCTGCTCTCAGCCAGTCTTGAATAAGTGAGATGTGAATATTAATGCTTCTCTATCTGAGTTTTTGCCACAAAATCTTCTGAATATAATCAAAATGTGCATCGAAATGCAACAATTAATGCACCCTCCGTTTCCTAGGCGATGGCACGACCCTTGCTACACCCACTGGACGAGCCAAAGTGGGAGGGGTAATTTCAGTTTGGTCGAACAAGAGGGCTCGAGACCAGAATTTAACATTTAAACTTGAAACATGTTTAATCGCTGACAATATGTGGACTAGTGTTAATCAAAGTAAAATTGTGAATAGGAAAGGTTTTATATCCCGGACACAATGAAAAACATTACGACTGAAACTGTACCCCCAGTTGAGAATAGTAATGCCCACAGCGATGGAGAACACTTATCCTTGAGCTGAGAAAACCAGACCATCATTTCGAAATAGAGCTGCAGATTCGAGAAGCTCGTTCAAAATAGCTAGGTACACCCCATAAAGGGGTGGTTTCGAGTTTTGAGGGCAAATTTCGCCTCCTTCATATAGAAATCGTACGTTTGTTTTTCCAGGAGAACACACCATTTGACACAAAATTTGCATGTAAAGGGGTCGCCAGTAAGCACGTGGTCAAATCTGGCATAAGAAACAATATAAAATGTTGGGTAAAGCCAGTCCAAAATAAACTGATTTGAACTTTTGTGTTTTGTTATTTAAACACTGCAGTAACATTACCTTCTTTTGACAACATCACACAATGTAATACGTTTTGAAACTGAATACTCCGACGTATTCTGTGTCTCCTTTGCTAAAAAATACGGTATGCCGATTACCATGTAAGGAGATGATGACGTCAAGACAGATTTGTAGTGCGTTTGGTCCTGGATGGTGCACGAAGTTTTGTCAAGGTAGCTTGTGTATTTATTTCCTAAATGGGAGAGATTAGGGTCGATCTAAACGAAGGCCGAAGAATGTTATGATACTCTAAGCGAGCTGAACTCTAACGCGAATGGTTGGATAATTTGGAGGATGTCTAGAATGATCTCGTCTCATTAAGATTATTTGGCGGTCAGTATTGAATTTCAACTGCGTCACAAGTTTGCGAAATGAGTATTCCGTCGAACGCCGGGTCAACGAACGATATTTTAGAAATCTGGAGACATGGCACATCGCATTTTTATTTTAGTATTTTATGCTTTACAAAAGATTTAAGAAGCAATGATTTTGTCGAAAATTCTGAAAAAAATACAGGAAGATTTGATCGCGAACACATTTTCACTTGGGGTCAACTAGCCCTGCGTACGATGCTGTGTGTTCCGCTACAGCTAATCGCCCCGCTCGCCACAGCCCTGCAAAGACCCGTACGTAGGGTCGGTGACTTCAAATCCATTTTGGGACTTGACGTAAAAAGCCAAGTTACTGCCGAAATTCAGCGTTCTTGGGCCAAAGTCGTATCCCAGCCTACCTCAACTACTCGATCGCTTCCAAAAATGACAGTCTTTTATTCACTTCTCGTAAATAACCGTCGATGTCTCGCTAGCCCTGCGTACGATGCTGTGTGTTAGCTGTAGCACATAGCATCGTACGCATGGCTAGGGGTCAACATGGGGTCGCAGCCATGTTGCCTCAAAACTTATTTCTGTCTGCACTCAAAACTAAAAAAGTCGGATATGAACCTGAAAATCGATGCAATTTTGTCAAACTTCGGCGAAATATTAGCCTATAGACAAAATTTCATAGGTAAGGTAAATTTACTGAAATTTGATCGACAAATAATCCTGAGCTTGAACGTGACAGCTCGCCTTCTCCGGGAAGTCAAGTATCCAGCTGCCCATACTCAGTTGCCCATATGGCCAGGTTTATGAGATTGTTTTCAAGCGACGGCGGCAGACCGTACAGGGGCTCTGGATATGAACCTACCGCCGGTGTAGCTGTAATAACTGTTGCGTTGTTTTTAGTGCCCACGGACGAAGTCCTGGGGGAGTTATAGGTTTGGTCATGTCAGTCCGTCCGTCCGTCCGTCCGTCCGTTCACGCAGATACTCCAGACATGCCCTGGTCAATTTCTTTCAAACTTTGCACAAGAATAGTACCCAACCCCATACAGATGCACGTCGATTTGTTTCACAATGCGATTGAATTTGGCCGTGTTAGAGGACTTTTTAGTTTACACCTCCATAGACTCCCATGTATAAAGCAGTTCTCCATAGACTCCCATGTATAAGGCCAAGAAAAATAAAAATTTAGTTTCTCATCGTATTCATATTGCCTAAAGGATGCAGTGACTCAGTTTTTTGTCCCCACGGATAAAGTCCAGGGGCTTATAGATTGGGTCATATCCGTCCGTGAGTCCATCAGTGAGTCCATCAGTTTACGCAGATATCTCAGACATTTTGACAAAATATCATGTGACCTTGGTGACCTTTGACCTCAATATACATTATTGTCCATAACTCAGTAACCACAAGTGCTAAACCTTTCATATTTGGTATGATGGGACACCTTATATTGTACCTCATTAATTATGCGCATATCTAATTTTGAGCGAGCCAATAGAGCTAGAGGTCTGATTTTTGGTATATAGGAATAACTTAGCAATACAATTATTTTGACAAAATGTCACGTGACCTCAATGACTTTTGACCTCAAATATATATATTTGTCCACAACTCAGTAACCACAAGTGCTACACCCTTCATATTTGGTATGATGGGACACCTTATGACCTTATTACCACGGAGCCAAATTTTGGAACAGTTTACCAGCTACTATAAAAATATAAACAATAGACACCAGTTTAAACAAACTCTTAAATCTTGGATTTTAAACCACGACTAGTTGTCTTTTTCTGATTATACCCTCCGTCCTCGTTTAATTTAGTTTTTTTGTTTATTTAATTCTCAGCTACCACCCACCAGGAGCTAGACACTCATTAGCTTTGCATTAGCTATTTTCTAGCTCCTATTCACATTCATTCCCCTTCATAAAAGAGAATATATTCCTCATAATTCTCGTGTGTCTTTTTTTTGTAGCAGCATTTCTTTATTGACTAATTTAATTATATGTAAGTTTTTTTTGTTTCTATTTATTTGTACACTGAGATATTTACTGTTGTATATACTTTTGTAATACACAGTGAGAGTTTATAATGTGGGGTCTTTATACCTCGTAAGAATACCAGTCTCTGTATCTTGCAATCATAGATTGTGATGTAATTACAGTCTTGTAATTGTGGAAATGAATGAATGAATGAATAAACTAAACTAAAAACTAACATTATGACACCACATATTGTACCTCATTAATTATGCGCATATCTAATTCTGAGCAAGCCAATAGAGCTTGATGTCCGATTTTTGGTATATAGGGATAACAATAGGGTAGAAATCTAAATATGCCCATCTAAATATTAGACATCTACCATCGAGAACAAAAGAAATTTGCTGTAATTTGAATATTTAAGGAGTTTAAGCAATTTCCACTATAAATAAAGAACCCCTGCCTCAAACTCCACAAAAGTTGCTAGACATATTTTGCCGTTGTCATGCCATTGCTTCGTTTAATAACCAGTTAATCAAATGCCTAATTGACAGGAGGAAATTCAAGACCATATTTGAATAGTAGTATATATTGTCCTCAAAATTACTCTATCACGGCCCAAGTACTCATTGCCTTCAGCAATACTGCCTTGTATATAATTATATTTATATATTTATATGTGTGTGTGTACATACATACTGCTGCATGTGTGTATAGATAGCAAAAAACAACTGATGTGTCACAACATATGAAGTACATTCCCCCTGCTGAAGATGCACAGGATCTCTGGTCTGTTCAAACCACTGTTCATGAATGTTCTTCATACCATTACTTTATTTAGCATTAGTGGCAAGCTGACAGACACACAAATTAACAGATACGTAGCAGAGAGTACTTTGTACTTTAAGTAATTTGTGTTATTATATATATATATATATATATATATATATATATATATATATATATATATATATATATATATATATATATCATATGTAACCTCAGCAAATCAGCAAAAAATAAAGAAATATGGGAAAATAAGCAGTGAGATTGGTGTCTTTTTAATGAGGCAAGAATTTGATAAACGTTACATTTATAACCATGATATGAATGTCTTTTCCATTTGTAGAAGTAATTTCACAGTATTTACACAGGTTTCATACTTTGGTTTTGATTTTTTGTCTTGCTGTTACATATTTTTGAGTTTCGTTTTTTGTTTACTTTAATTTGTTTTTCTTTTAACTAAATGATAAAAAGTAAGACAAAGCGACTTCATTGCCTTTCTGATTATTTTGACCCTGTTAATTGTCTTTGTTTCATTTGTTGAATAGCGCCTTTCCTCTTGATGTAAATTAACTTATGCACATAAATCCCAAAAGGTTTTAAATGGTTTGAAGAAATTTTGATGGGGATACAAAATGGGCTTTTTGTTAATATAATTGTAGTTTTACTTTGACATTACTCAGCATTGCGTGAAACAAATATTGTTATAAATTTAAACATAAATGGGTATTAACTTTAATTGTCTAAGCACTTTTGAGTATTTTATGTCTTAGGAAATTAAACAAGAATCTAATTTTGTCAGAAGATGTAATAAACAAAATCACTGCAGTGAAGAAAAACGCATCTTCTATACTTGACAATCTGGCGCAGGAAAAACAGTTCGACTTTCAGGTGCATCAGTAAGAATGAAAAAATGTCTTGACAATTTTCCCTTTCTCCTTGTTGCTTTCTCATACTCTGTTATCATGGACAAAAAAATAAAAAAGTCAAGGATCAGATTTTTGTCATGCTTTGTATACTAATTGCATATTCAATGATAAATGAATACACTTTGCAAACAAACTTTCAATTTACAATCTGAGGCACACGAATGGTGCACAGAACTGAATGATGCGATTCATGACTGCATTTATATGCAATTATGGACGTCGACGGATATCTTACAATCAAAATCACACTGACCCTCCCCATAGAGCATCTCCAAAACATGGCGACTCCCATAACCAAAATCAAAATCAGGGTGACTACGACTCCAAAAATCCACCACGCCCCCAGTCTGAAGAAACTGACCAGTCCCTTGTAGTGTTACATTTTATGTGCCACGCTTTTACAGGGATGGCCGAAATATATGCAGTCTGTGCTCTCTTCATGGAGTTTTATACACTGACTTGTACCAAGTATATATATGGTTTATTAGAAGGGATCTTTTAGAAAGATTAGTGAATCATATTTTTACCACAGTTCATCAACCCTATGCTTTTACCAATGATTCGACTTTTGTTTTTCGAAAGCAGCGAGCCTGCAAAAGAAATCGACAATTGTCGCACCGTAAATCTTGTTTCAAGGTTGACCACTCCTTCCAAGATCTATTGGCGGGTCCCTAATAATTCTCATTATGGAATAAGTGTTTGAACCATAAACTAAAGTCTATGACTGAGCATTTCTAGTAATGATTTTACCTCTCTTACAGCATATTACGACTGAACGTTTTCCGTGCACATGGAAGAACACTCAAAACAATCCAAAGCTCCTGTATCGGTTGAGCATTTTTACAAAAAAATTGACACAAAATTTGTGTTCGTAAGCGTAACTAATGCAGAGGACTAGCCGAAGGAAAAATCTTGTCAAAGGACAAGAGTGTTTCAAACTTAGGTAACTAGGTTGGTAATAAAAAGGAATCTGTTTCAGTTTTTTTTTTTCCTTTATTTTTCAAAGTTCCTGAGCAAATTTGCCTTTTGAACTATTTTTATCCTCGCGGTAGTAGTAAATATATACCAATACATTTTAACATTAATCTCTTTTTAGTTTTATTACAAAGAACGTGTAGCATGTATCAATATTGCTAATAATTGTAATATTTCTTACACTTTAAAAACAGAACTGATAGGCATGAAACTATACAAATTTTAAAATATCGTTTTCACTACAGGTGTCACGCGGAGAACGCATTCATCGCCTACGCAAAATGTATAAGTTTTGACATAGGAGTGTTATTAATAAAATAATATTTGGTCAGGGTTGAGCTACCTTTCTGTTCTGCATTACTTGAAAATTCATTAAAACGGGTTCAACAGGTTTAAGTCGCTTTCACTTTATACAGCCTGTATTGGTCACGACGCTGTGTCAAGTGTTATCCGTACGCGTCACTTGTCAATTCATTGGATTCGACGTCCATAAATATACTTTCGTCAAATATATTCATACAAATGCTCATCTGTGGGTCCATAGCTGCGGTTTTTTCAGTCGGGATTCCTGCCTTTTACGGGCCGATTTTGACTTTTACGCACCTAAGGACCCCAGCTAATATCGCTCTGACGAAATAACTCGTTAGCAACTCATAAGGCAGTACCTTACGATAAGCCCCCGCGTTGGTGATCGGCAGAACAAATTAATGAAGGGGATTAGGGAGACAATTTAAAATATAGACTGCTTTCTTTGAAATACTGTCCAGAGATAGCAAGGATAAAGTAATAGGCACACAAGGCTGGTATAATGGAAAACAAAGTTTAATACATGACATTTATTGATCATATTCATAACTTCTGGGCGAATAATGCTTGTGATAACTGCTAAGCTGAGCATTTAGTACTGTACAAACGTTTGCATATTAATTTAAATTTATCACTGTGATCAAATTTTCTTCAACTCTTAACAATTGTAAATTCCAAATACCTTTCTCAAATGCATCACTGATTGTCATTTTATTGATATAA
The DNA here is from genome assembly GCF_041260155.1 of Ptychodera flava. NCBI lineage: Eukaryota > Metazoa > Hemichordata > Enteropneusta > Ptychoderidae > Ptychodera > Ptychodera flava. The sequence continues at coordinate 18,721,467 of NC_091946.1, read as the reverse complement.
GGTCCTGTGATTTTTCGGGGAATCAACACACTATACACAATTTTCAATAACCGTCACAGACAAGTACAAGTGGAAGTGCGGCAGAAACAATGTTGAACATTACTGCTACAATCTAGATTCACTGCCTAGTTGTCATCTCCTGAGGTATGGTATGGTGATACACATGGGCGGTATTGCATGAGCGAAGATTTGTGGGAAAAATGTGAAATGGACCAAATCAAGGTCGGTCGAGCCCATTGATAAGATGGTTTTTTTTCTCTTGTCTTACGTAAAAAAGTATGACTTTATCTGTAACAATTAAAAAAATTATTTGTTGATAATCCCACCCAAGCGTAACTGTAAGGGAGCCGTCATTATTTACGGCCTGGGGGTCAGAAGAATGTGAGGGGGGGCTACAAAAAATGAAAGCTACAAAGGGGTTGCTCAACATGTGGAGAGAAAGAAGGGGGTTACTCAATTTTTGGTGCAAAATGAATTGAAACACCTATTAGATTGCACCATTTCACATATCAATTTATGAAAATTTTCGATACGAGAGGGGGGACACCTCCCCCTTTACTTAGTAAACAGACGAATTGAAAATACCTCTCATTTTGCACCAGACTGCACCATTGCACACATCAATTTTTTCCACGCAAGAGAGGGTACAACCTCCTCTTACCTTTCCCCTTCAGCCTCCTGCATGTTCTCCCCCTGTGCTTTCAAATTCTACCCTGTCACATAGTGAAAACCATGTCACAATGCCATCCAAAGTAAACAATACTCTACGGTTAACGTTGGATACTGGTTATAGCGTGATCTTTTATATCTGTATTTTATTGTTACTTTGAATTTCATTTGTCGGTTTCACCTTTTTCAACCGTCATGAGATAATCGATGATAATCTAGCAGGGTACACCAGGATATGAAAGGTCTTTACTATTGTTGTATTTTTATAAATTTTACAAATATATGTCTTGATATTTAACTTTTCTAAGTGGAGGGGAGGTCAGTCAAAATTTCTGTGTTAGAGAGGGGCTTACTCAAATTCATTAAGGTTGGCAGGGGCCCGGGGTTAATCGAAATTTTGGAGTTTCCGATGAAATTCCTCCGACCGCCCCCCCCCCCCCCCATTAACCATTTTGACAACTAACCATACGGTATTCAGGCTTTTAGAAGCTGGCGGCTGAACTGAAGAAATGACACAAGGTCACAGATTTCCTGCATATTATTTGGTCTCTCAATGCCGGCAAACTGCGAAATGTTTTTCACAAAATGTATTGTCACTTTTTGGTTTTTGAATATTTTGACTCAAACACTGATCATGCAAAAATGTAATAAAAATATCAGTGTTCAATGTCATTTTCAAACAATTTTACAGAGTGCAAAATAAATTGAAACACTTCTCAGATTGCACCATCACACGTATCAATTTCTCAAGATTTTCAATGCAAGAGGGGGATCCCCTCTCGTGCTCTTCCCCTTGGCGTGTTTTAACAGGTGTACTTAGGAAAAAAACAATTAAAAACACCTCTCAGATTGCACCAGACTGCACCATTATACACATCAATTTCTTAAAATTTCCCATGCAAAATAGGGAACAGCCCCCTCTGACACTTCCCCCTCATCCTGTCGCATGTTCTCCCCCCTGTACTTTCAAATTCTGCCCAGTCAGATATCCTAGTGAAAACCCTGTCATGATACCCATCCATAGTAAACATTACTATATGGTTAATGTACTGGTAATAGCGCATGAGCTTTTATATCTGTTGTCACTTTGGGCTGTATTTTTGTAAATTTAACAAATAACTTTTCTAAGTGGGCGTTCAGTCAAAATTTCTGAGTTAGAGAGGGGGTTACTCAAATTCATCATGGTTGGCAGGGGGGTTACTCGAAAGTTTGGAGTTTCCGACAAAATTCCTCCACCCACCCCCCTTCCCCGCCAGGCCGTAAATAATTACGGCTCCCTAAGCTCCCTCCATGGCAAAGTACTACACTCAGTTTGACAGTTTTCGGACAGGGTAATGAATTTCGCTCAAAGCCGTTTCATAAATGACGAGCAGTACGCAATCTTATTACCATACCCTTCGAAACTTTATTGTGCTTATCCTCAAACTGTTAACACGACGGAAGTGGTATTTTATAGGGGGTCAAAGTTGCAAAATTTTGACCCCCATTTTGAGGGCGTAGTAATCGGACGTCGTATATGGAATATGATTATAGGGGCTTAATATTGATATTTTGAAACTTCAAATCCCCGATTTCCAATTTCGATGTGTTTAGAAAACTGTATGTAAATATTTCATGATAAATTAGTTACGTTTAATCCATGGACGACGCAACTGTATTTCGACGTGTATGGCGCTTACATATCGGACATGGGCTGTCTCTGTGTGTTGCGTTCGACACCCTATATCATACTAGTCCGTGGGTTGGAGGGGCCCACCGTCCACCCCTACCCCCACCCCTACTACATGGGTATTTTTTTGTTCTTTAGGACCTGATGAACAAGAAAAAAGATGTTAACATTGAATATTTTGGGATGCACTGCCTATCTGGGCTGGTATTTGATTTGCATGTACCGCGCGCGAAAAATGGGAAGGGGTAGGGGGTAATATATCCTCCCATACATTGACTATACTAGCATGAAATAACACAAACCTTACAGTTTTGGAAAGCAAAGATACTGCTCTTTATAAGAAACACCAACTTTAGCAAAATAAATTTGTGTACATTGAATAAGACGACTTTAAAATGAATTGTTTTGCCAATTTTGAAATTTTTTACCCCAAATACCATGTAACAATTGTGATTTACTTTTTATGAAGCAAAATTTTGACAGCTTTTTGTGTTTACATTATTTAATTCCACATATTAAACAAGAAAATAAGTGTTAACATTAGATATTTAACAATACACTACTTCTCTGGAGTCAATTTTGAATTGCGTGTATGGGGTGCGCAAAAGCTGGGGGTAGGGGTACAACATTCCTTCCCTGATGAAGTAAACTGGCTTGAAATGTCATAAGCTTATACCCTATAGTTTTAGAAAGCTTAGATACTGGTCTTTCTAAATTATATAAGTTTTAAGTAAAAAAATATGACGTCATAGAATTTGATGACTGTAAATCGATTTTTTTCAGGTAATTCAAAAAACAACAAACATGTACTTAGGGATGTGGGGTGCACGGCGGGTCCCTCCAGCCCACGGACTATACGGTGTGCATGTGGCTAACTTCGCGAAGTTTGTAGCCCGAAATAGCTTCTCCCGAAAAAAAAATATTCAAAACGGGACAGCAGCGTCACCTGACTAAATATGCTGTCATGTGACATGACTTGTAAAACGCTACCAATACAGAGCGAAGTGAGTACAACGAACAGCATGTCATTAAATGTCCGAAAACTGAGGTCGTCCGAAAACTGTCACACTGAGTGTAAGCTTACGGGTCGTATTCATGACGTAAACAACGAGAAGTTGCCAAAATCCCTTATTTGAAATTTTACTTCCACGTATACATACATTTTAAATGCCAGCGAGATAATGACAGAGGAAATATCGGTGTTTAGTGGGCGAGTTCAGTCTCTGCTGTTCTTTGCCGACTTTCTCACCACACAGGATGTGACAAACTTTGACCGATGCTTGTATTTCATAACCCCCTCCGAGCACGCCGCCAGCGACTCCTTTTCCTTGTTAGTTCGGAAAGTCGTCAGCAGGGTAGATTCACATCAACAATATCCATCCGCGCCGTAACCTTGCTTCAGTATGCCGCCCGCTTTCTTTCCTCTCTTCGGGATTAATACTCGAGTTAGTTTGTTCCAGAATCTATGGCTAATTTCAGAGTTTTTCTATCATTTGAAAACTTGATATAACGAGCTGTATTCTTTACATCCGATCTATTTTATTAAAGCACATTCACAAAAATCTATCTAGGCTGCTACCACGCCCTATCAAATGACATCACAAGATGGCGGCCATCTGTGTACACTGGAAATGAAGTAATTTGGGGTGCTGAGACAAAATCCGGTCAAGTCAGGACTAAATCGAGCTACCCTTTCCGGACTTTCGAATTTTGCACCTATGGGGTATCGATGTGTACAAATATCTATGTAATCTGCATGTTTTTCTGTCAGATCTGAGGAAGTACCGCGTCTGAAAACGAGTTACTTGTGGAAGCTATCGTTGCTCGTCCAGTATCGACATCGACGTCCGTGGTGTTTATGCATAGTATCACAGGCTAAAAGGACCGATATATAACATCCGCTGTCTGAATTTGTAAAATGGCGAACATAGACCCGGTAAGCATACTAATGTGGAGAATCATTGATCACTCAGTTGGCAAGTAGCGAGTTATTTGATATATCATGTGTGAGTGCTATCTTTGGTGTACACACATTCCTGGAATACACCTCTCCAGCAAGTTGTATGCTTTCTCTCTCTGTGACCCCGTCATGCGACACAGATGATGGCCACAGATTCCGCTATATCGCCAAAAATGTATCTTTTGCAGTATCCGGTTGATAAAATACACGACCGCAAAGGCGTTCTTCAGTGTCCTAGTACGCAGTGGTGTACTTCATCGCCTTCCCTTGTGCTTGCACAGAATATATTCAGTGTCGTATTAATACGCGAACGGCCATGTATTGTCCGCTCACCTGTGCATTGTACTTCCGTGTGTGTTACCGGTGTCAACACGGTACCGCCCATTCCAGCATTCACAAACTCGGTAACGTCACGTCACCTGTTTATACAATCTGGGTGGTGCCAATCTTGCTTGCGTGTTACATTTTCAGTGCGTTTCCATTTGCTCATTTGAAACCCCAATACAGTGATTTGATTAATTTGAACAGTAACAAAACTCAATATTGCTGAGGGTTCTATATTTCAGAAAGGCAATAGCAAAAACACTGCACAAAAATTCAATGCTTGTGATGTGTACGGTGTGGTTCTGAGTCATTCCCACACTCTGCTCAAATTAGCCTTCGGTCAAATGGATTTAAAATCATTCTGTTACAGTATAACACATGAAAATTCGGGTCACGGTCTCGGTCTCGTATGGAGAGACTATCGATGAAACAGCTGCCAATTGCGTTTGATGTAATCCAGACTCATGCATAAATACTATTATTCTATTTGAATTATTTGCTTTGGAGGTGGGAACCACAGAGTGTCTCCTTTGTTTACCATTCATTTATCAATGTCAGTCACGGTGAAGGCTTGTCCTATTCGGCTGGACATATTACATTGTATAGCTGGAGGTATTAAAACAATGAAGGGGTATATATGTGTTTAGAGGATCTCAGAAAATTTCCTGAAGTTCGCAGGAAGAATAAAGTGTTCTGTGGACAATATGCATATTTGACAATGGTTTAATAATGTTTTGCAATGAATGACTGTGGCTCAATTTACTTAAATGAAAGGAAGTTATGTCATCAAATGATATTATGCATTGAAAATTACTTGCTAATATGGCTGACGAATTCGATTCAATTGAATTTCCTTTATAAAGTCATGTAGAGTCAATGGTAATGAAGCCACCATTTCTAAAGTGAAGTTATTGAGTAGGATCAAAAGGCAATATTTATATCTTGAAGACTTTGAGTCAGATGTTGACATCTAAAGTCTTGCTGAATACCTGTTTTCAGCTTATCTGGTGGACTTGACAATAGACCCTAGGAAAAACACAGCTACCGTTTCACTAATGTTTACATCACAATTTGGAATGGTAAAGTGGTATAGGCTGAAAGTGTTACAAAAGTGGACTTCACTCAACCCTTGGTTTGATGTGCAGAATTTTCAATGAGGGGAATTTTGAGTCGTGGTCAAGCCTTCTGTTTTGATGCCTGTGAATGTACAGACAAAAGAATTGATTTATGAAATAGTAGTATGTTCAAGTTATGTACATAGGTGTGTGTGCAATTCAAGATAGCATGTTTTTTTTAGGTGTATATACATGGAGTTCGTGTACGTAATTCTAAACATAGTTGAGAAACCAACATACCATTTCATTTGTGCACATTTCATTGGCATGTCTGCATATAATGCGAGTTCACTATTCAGAGCAGGTTTTTCCTAGGTGCAAGGTACTTTAGGCAGAGTGTTCAGATCAAGGTTTAATTGTCCAAATATGAAGGTAAGCCTTCCACCAAGTTCAGTATCTTAGATTTTTGTAGTCGGTCAGTAATTTAGGATGTTGGGTAAACTGATCACGGCTTTACATATATGATCACTTTTGCTGCCACAGTGTCAAGTAGGATAACCCAATCCAAATCACAGCTTTGTGGTATGGCCGCTTTAATGCAGCTGACCAAGAGTATTGATGTGATAGCAACCACTGTACTCACAAGTTTATTGGTAACCTTTCTCAGAATGACGGTAACATTCACCGTAACCATTGGAATTCGTGTTGTCTGAAAACCCGCATTGTTAGCAGTTTCTTGCCAATTCTACTCTTTGCTTTGTACCAAAACTTTGGTGTGCATGGCATAGATGGTGCCATTCCCTTAACACTATCAAAGGCTTCATCGGGCAAATATTATAGCGTACTCTTCGGGGTAGAGCATGCACAACTTATATGCAGTCTTGACGGCAACATCAAGCACAACTTCAAGACTGATCAGCAGAACACACTTTCCCGTCCCATTTCCAAGTTGAAAGTGCACACAAAAATATCAGACCTGGCCTCTGTAACAGACACAGGTCCATTCCACATTTTCACTTTCCCAGAACCCAGCTCTGGGTACTGTCAAAGGAAATTCAAGCAGGATGTGAAAGTGCCGCCACGTTTGGTATATTTAGCCAGACACCTGTGCAAAATACAGAGGTAAACGCCTACTAATAAGACAGCTCAAGGCGTTATCTGGCACTAAAGTCAGTCCGCAGTACTAAGTAGTATGTAGTCACTACTAGTGTGATTTCATCAGGTAAAAAAGATATCAGGGAGGCAAATAATGTGGCGCTAATGAAGTCTGGTAAGCCAGCTTTAAAGCTGTGGTGGACTGTTTGTCATGCCGGGTGTATTGAAATTGGAGCTTTTGAAATGGAAAAATCATTGTTGCATGAAAACACAATCATAGTGTCAAGGAAGTGTCAAATGTATTTCATGGAGTATGCAACTGAGTAATGCACATTGAGGTTTGAATTACATCTTGAGGAGCACACCATATGATTGTTGAGTGAAAACACCAGAGACTACTTAAACCTGGTAGTAGAGATCTCACAATGTACACTGCCAGCTAGTTTTGTAATACAGTGTCATTTCAGAGTGTAAACCATCCCACCTGAAGTTTCCTTTTTTGTGCTGAAATGTTTGACCCCTTCACTAGAATCTCACACTGTCACTATAAACATATGTCAGATATAATTTCTGTGTGTACAAATTGGAGTATAGTTATAAATACAAACAACAGGTTTAACCCTTTGGGAGCAAAGTCAGTTTTTGTCGCCTATATCAAAATATACATGTACACCAGTCAACTTTTTTCTAAATTTTGATAAAATTTTGATAAAAATCTGAAGCCAATAAAATGTTATGTTCATTTGATCCAAAATTGTCAAAAAAATTACAGAAAAATTCACAAAAGTGGTGACTTTTGCACACAGTAAGTTTGGTTGGAAATATTGACGCGCTCAAAGGTTTAATGACAATAATCACACCTGGTAGTCTGTCAAAAATATCTGACTGTTAATTTGTATTTTTATCACCTACAGGGAAGCAAGGCTGATCCCGAAAAACTTTTCACCAAGTTGGAAAGGATAGGTAAAGGATCATTTGGAGAGGTGTTCAAAGGAATAGACAATAGAACTAAAGAAGTAGTTGCAATCAAAATTATCGACCTGGAAGAAGCAGAAGATGAAATTGAAGACATTCAACAGGAAATCACCGTTCTCAGTCAGTGTGACTCAGCGTACGTGACAAGGTACCACGGGTCTTACTTGAAGGTAAGTCTTGTCAAGGTTCCCGTGGATTCCTCTGAGCTGGCCACATCATTTTCGGCATTCTCGTGGTCCTTTTAATGTCTACATAAACAAGAGAATGTTGTACGCACCGTTCCTGTTTCACCCGTTTCACCAGTAGACTTTGATGGAACGTCATTGTGTTCGATGGAATTGTTGTTGGAGCTTTCTGCCAGAAAATTTGGATGAAACTGTTAATAAAAGAAGTGAAATCCTCAAATCAGTTAAGGAAATATGAAATCTCATCTAGCTTCACATCTGTGTAGGATTACGATGGGTCAGACTCTTGAATTAGATAAATGACATTAGCATGGATGGTGCATTTGATGATGTATTTATTTATGATAATGAATGAGTCATAATTCCTGGATCTGCGTAATGATACAATACCATAAATACAGACTAAGTAACACCGTGTTCAATCATTAGATGCTTGAGGAAATAAAAGAAAATGCATTTCTGAAAAATCGCCATTCAACATGTACGTGCACTGACATTCCAAATACATGACTGGTGTGCCTCTTTTACCAAATGTTAATATTTCGGAACATGTGGTGAATAAGTAACTCAATGTAAAAATTACCCAGAGGCTGAAATATTTTCAGTTGTGTACATGTAGTTGTTTTTATCTGAGGTAAAACAAACAGAAAGGATTTTCACGCCCTAATTGCGGTAACCATGGTTCATCATTAGGTCATAGCAAACAATAGACGTTTTATATAGAGAGCTTGTAACCTTAGCAGGTTATGCTCATAAACACAGCCCAGAAAGTGTATGTAGGAATTTCCTGATATTTCTCTCGAGCCACGCAAGTACATATAATAGGTGAAACTTTTAAAGATCAAACCAAAGAAATCACTGCTGAGTCAATGGCACGTCATATTGGAGTATGGTGCTACTGAATCAGAGAACTTAGAATTCTTAGCTTTGTGTTACGCAGAGTATAGCAGCTTTGTGTGGTACAGAACAGCTACACTACAGTATATGGTATGTGAATGAAATACAACACTGCATACACTGACTGATGTTCCTCTTTTGCATGGTTCACTACAACTACACAGAGCTGGCATATCTGCTGGATGCTTGTATTTCATTTTCACTGAAAATTACATCCACGTACACTGTAGCTACTGGTTCTATACTTTGAAGAAAGCTTGTGAGAGTGTGAACACCAGTGTTCGAAATAACGCCTGTCCGGCAGTCCGAGACTGGCTATTTTTCCACCGGACTGGTAAAATAAAAAGTTACCAGTCCGTCGGACAGGTAGAATTCAGCGTGGGGTCGACAATTAACTTTTGGCGATCATACTTCAAAGACCGTGATGTGACACTGGCCGTCCTGGATAGCGCCACCAGCGGTATCTTTTGGCCCCTCCTCAGTTCATGTATTGCAAGTAAGAAACAAGCCGATTGGACAGAGTGACGCATGACCTTGATAATCAACCAATCATAGTAGATTTTGCATGAGTTTCAAAGTACTGAGTCAATCAACAATAACACGGAATTGTGCGGTGGTGAGTTTTGAAGAATTATGCTCCGCAATTCTCGACCTACAAACTCTCTCGGCTAAACGAAGAACATTTGAGGAAACCTTACGAGCAAACAGGGAGTATGATGCCACTAAACATAAAAGAACAAGTGTTCAGGCATGGAATATTGAATTGAAATATTGGTTAGTCACCGACGATAGTGCCCGCGAGCAGAAGTTGCACTGCAAATTATGCAGAACTGTGTTGCCTAAAAACAACAACATGCTGGCAATTACAGTACAAAAAATACTCGAATGGTTCATTCGTGAGAGGCTCTACAAATCTCAGACACAAAGCTCTGAAAACACATGAAACTTCAGAGGGGCATAAATATGCCAAGCAATATATGCAAAAAATATGCAAAAAATGCTTCTCCAGGTGACTCGGTAGCGTAAAGGACACTGCAGTCGATGAACACTGCAACATTTGATAAGCTGTCTAAACTATTCAGAAACGCTCATGCTCATGCATAACTGTGTACATAGTGAACCTGTTTTCTCCAAGACTCGTGACTTTAAATATATGATTGTATTCTGTTATACATGGAAACTGACAGTACACATTGTGAATACAAAGTAAAGTACTCACGTATTGTGCAGTATGCACCTTGCAATTTATGTTCGTTTACAGATAAAGGTTATTTAAAGAGAAACACGATTCCATCCCATCTTCATTTGTTCACAGACAAGGTAATAGCCTATTACAGTATAGGTAACTCTCAGTTGTACTTGATTACGTTTAATTACAAGGCATAATATCAGGACTGGCAAGTTTTTGGCAGGACAGGCAACTTTTTAAAGTTTCCAGTCCTGTTGACTGGTTGATATTTTCCACGAATTTCGTACACTGGTGTACACCCTCCATTAAATTGACCTGTCATGATAGAAGTGGTCTCAAACACAATCGGAAAACATGGTGTTGTGTGAAAGGTGGCTTTGCCAGTCCTTTTCAAGATTTTGTTGACAGTCATTTGTCATAATACGTGCTGATGACATTTTTATTTCATCAATAAACATGACAAATCTCATCTCTCCATGAGTGCCATCACTGTCCAAATTATATATAATAAGTTAGTTGAGAATTCAAGTGCCATGTACACCAACTCAACCCTTCGCCCGTAATTTCCTGGTGTGAGTCTCTGCTGAAAACAAAAGAATTGGACCTCACTACAGTGGTGACAGGGTTGAGGCCCCAGCAAAATTGCCGTGTCACTCGTACAGCAGGAAAGAACAATAAGTTGGTTAATTTACCACTGTGATAACCTTGTTCTTGTTGCGTTTCGTACAGGGTACCAAGCTATGGATCATCATGGAATATCTAGGAGGCGGGTCAGCGCTGGACCTCATGAAAGCTGGCCCCTTTGATGAAGTCTACATTGCAACTATATTACGTGAGATATTAAAAGGGTTAGATTATTTACATTCAGAAAGAAAGCTTCACAGAGATATTAAAGGTGAGAATACAGTTACTGCATACATTTAATCGTTTGAATGCTCAAAGTCCATTTTTGTTGCCTTTATAGAATATAATGGCAACAAATTTTCCAGACCTAGACAATTCTTGTAAGATTTTTCCCAAATTTTGGTGAAAAACTGTAGCCAATGAAAAGCTATGACCATTTTGTCCAAAACTATAAAAAGATTGCAGAAAAATTGGTGAAAATTGGTAAAATGTCACCCTGATAGTTTGGTGAGAAAAAGTACACTGCTCAAAGGGTCAGTCCTTTGGACATAATGGTTTTGCCATTCTGATCAATGGCTATCGTGGACACGGATATGATTTACATGAGATATTAAAATGATTTTTACAGGGAAATGATTTGGACAGATTACATGTATGCCCTATTTGTTTGGAAAGTTGACCATGCCTCAAGCAATAACAAAACTCTGCAAAAGATACGAACCATTTCAGCATCGAGCTGTTGTTAGGAAATATGACTCAGCACTGTCTCAGAATGACTTGGTATAATGCACAGTCTAGAGAACTTGCCTGCATTTCACCATTTATAAACACCTTACCTATGGTCTGCCCCAAGCCCCCAACTGTCATCATTACTTTGAAACCAAGGTACCTAATTTCCGAGAATGTTTTCAGTGCTTGTTCCTAGTACATAATGGGATCAGCTACATACAATATCTAGTCTGCTCCTTAAAAGATGTCACAGTACTTGGTATTTGGCCTGTCAACCTGCCACGTTGTCATACTTTCAGCTTGGCGACTACTAGTGGTAGTTCAATGTCAGTTTTGGCTCATTACACAACAATATTAGTCACACTGATTGCTGAGTACTTCAACATCTTTTTGAAAGTAGACAAAGACAATGTTGACAGATATTTGAAACAAAGTGACATGAAAAATCTTTACAAGGTACTGCCAGTGACTCTTTACGGAAAGCTAACCCCTCAGAGCTATGTAGAATACTGAACATCTGTTGTGTCATCCAATAGGAAGCATTTCCTGTTATCCGTAAACCTTGTATATCATTATCAATAAGCATGTACATGTACAGTATAGTGAAAGTTTGCACACACATTGATAAAAAGCTGTACTTTGAAGTTCTACATACACCTAACGTTCAAAGATGATGTCTTCTTTATTTTCGTAGCTGCCAATGTGCTTTTATCAGAGGGCGGTGACGTGAAGCTGGCAGATTTTGGCGTGGCTGGTCAACTAACAGACACACAAATGAGAAGGAACACATTTGTAGGGACGCCATTCTGGATGGCCCCAGAAGTCATAAAACAGTCAGCGTATGATTCCAAGGTGAGTAGTACCCTGTACACGTCACATCATGCACACTCATATAATCAAGGTATACCCTGAAGATCAGTGTGACTCACACTACTGTGAGTACACATGCTGATGTGACACACTCTGACGTGACACAATCTGATGTGACATACACCATCACCATTCAGTCCGGGTCAGCTCCAAAATTGGAGACGCTATACCATAATATTTTCCCCCTCTCATTAGCCAATCAGCGGCCAGCGCGCCATCAGTAAAAATTGTATTTCCTGGCAACCTCCAAATGCGTCCTTCGTTACGTACGCCATACTGTGTCGAACTCCCGCGCCGTATTCTGTCATAATGTCGAACAGTTGTGTGGCCACTCTGTCAAAACACAATTTCAAAATCGCGTACCAGTTTTATTCTGGCTAAGACAACCAAACCCCATATATCGCTGTGATTCCTAGACTCTGGCTTGAAGTCCTGCGAAATATAAATCGTGTACCTACACAGATCGTTCAGAATACCCCATTTGTATCGGAGATGGCAGCGATACAAATTCTACCGTATGGGGAACAGTTGTGTGGCCACTCTGTCAACACATTTTCAAAATCGCGTACCATTTTTAGTCTGCGTTTGACAACTACAAAACAGGTATCGTTTTAAAGCTCTGACATTGCTCTTCTTTCTTGCAAAATGTTATACGCGTACCTACACAAATAACCTTTATAACAGTATTTCTAATAGAGATGACGAACATCCACAAAATGATTCTCGGTACTTGAGCGAAATCGATAAACTGGGGTAGAAATGAATCGTCAATATTTCGAATATTTGTCCACTAATCGGACTCCTTGTTGGACATGACCTTCTGCAGAACACGTGGATTATGTTGACTGTCGAAATTCGTCGAAATTCACAAGACAGGGGCTTAATAAGCGGCCCAAAACTGCCGATCACACTTGGTGGGTAATTTGTGACCCAGCGTGACCTGTACTTTATTAATGATGTAATCTGGTCGATGATTGGCTGAATGCCGGAATACATTATCATAATGAGTCTCCAATTTTGGAGCTGACCCGGACTGCCATTGGGTCAAGTCAGTAAAAATAACCAAGTTTGTGTATGTCTTTGCAAGACAAGTTAGTGAAATCATGTGCAAGTTTGCTTTTTAGGGATTTTAAGTAGGTCAAGTGTAGTAAAATATGTTTTATGGGACATATTATACTTTTAAAGGTTTTGAACTTAATAAATTTACCAATGAGTGACAGGTTAAAGTGCCAGGAGCTGGTACTCTGTTTTTAGGTCATCCGGTTTCTTATTCTAATCCCAAGTGTACAAACGTATGTGAAGATTCACCTTATTGAGCTTGTCAATTCGGCTTGTACTGTATATGTATAAACTGCACCGTTATTGTTGACAGGTAAATTCTGGTCCAGACTTGAAAATTCAAATGTAAACAATAACAGTTCATTTTATACCTATAGACGCTGTGCTGACAAGATAACAGTATGTCTTTCAAGATGCTTTAATGCTCGCAATTGATGTACAAAACAAAAAAGTGAACAAATCTTCAAAAGTTACAGCTAGTTGCTCTTTAACCTTGCAAGAAAATGGTTCAATGTAAGGATGATTTTGAAACTGTGACCATTTAAAGCTCAGACACAATTGAATATAAGCCACTGTCCAAACAACAACAAATTGAAATGAAATATTTTCCCTTCATCACAGGCTGACATCTGGTCGCTAGGTATCACAGCAATAGAATTAGCCAAGGGAGAACCACCTCACTCCGATTTACACCCGATGCGAGTTCTCTTTCTCATACCCAAAAACAACGCACCTACCTTAGAAGGCTCCTACAGTAAAGCTTTCAAAGACTTTGTTGAGTCTTGCCTCAATAAGGATCCAAAACACGTGAGTACATGCAGCAGTGTAGTTGCTACTGCTTGCCAGGTGTGTATGGATGTCGGGAAAGTTGGATGTGATGGGCTGTGTATGGGTAATGGCAGGGTGGAAACCTTGTGTGGGTGATTGGAGTGTGGGGAGGGACTTAATATGGGTGATGGAAGGGGGTTATATTATTATGTTTTAGTGATGGGAGCGCATAGAGGGACTGTATCAGAGACATTGGAGGGGGGAGATGGACTGTAAATGATAGGAGAAAGGGGCAATTTATGGGTGACAGGAGAGGAAAGAGGGAAAAGTGATGGTATTTGTGATTGTGTGAAAGTAGGGGACTGTGTAGAGGTTAGGGGAGGGCAGTGAGAATTTATAAGTGATGGAAAGGGAAGATGGGACTCTATGGATTATTTGAAAACTGAGAAAGACTGTACATGTGTATAGGTGATAGGAGATTGTGTATGGGAGACAGGCAAGCATAGGGGGATGCCATACCTTGGACATTGACAAGAGAGCAGAGAGAATGGAAAATAGTATTTGTTTGTGTGGACGGAGAGATGAGACAATCAGTCTGTGATTTCAGAAGCATTGTGTTCATTATGGAAAACTGGTCTACATTACAGAGTACTCATACAGTCATGTTTTATTTTGATATCTTCCTCATAGCATACTCTCTACAAAAACTGGTTAACGGACCTTATGGATTATGGTCCTTTTGGATTGCGCAGACCTGTTCCAGGCTCCAAACAACACCGAGACATTCTATTTCAATTTACTGTCTCATATCAAATTTGTTTTTGTACTCTTTCCACAACTCAGAGACCCACAGCCCGTGAACTCTTAAAACACAGATTTATCAAGCAAGCGCGGAAGACCTCCTACTTAGCAGAGCTAATTGACAGATACAAGCGATACAAGGCCGAGGGTCATGATGATGACGACTCAAGTGATGAAGACAACATGTGAGTTGCAAATATTCAGATCGTCATATTTTCTTCGGGAAGAAAACCCAACCTAATCGATACACGAACGGATGATTATCAGATTCTCCTACTGTAATCAAAATAGAGGTCAACTGGAAATAGTGCTGAAAACATATCATTGCCATAAAACACTGTATTTTGGCATTATTTTGCTTTAGTGAATTTCTGCTTCAAAAGAATCCTGGTAGTAAGTGTTATTTTTCATTATTCCAAATAATTGAACCTCTCGACTCAAAGCCTTGTATTTTTCAGCAGAAGTAGAGGGGTTCAAAGTATTCTAACAGCAGTATGGATACATTGTACATGCCATCAATACTTTTGTATGCTAGGATAATTGTAAAACCTCCCTGACAGATCTTAAAGTGAAATTTCTAACATAACTCATATTACACATACTACTACGCTACTTCCCCATTGATTTCACAGGGGAAATAAAGTCCAGCCAGTTTTACAGTGTTCATATTCCCTGACAACAGTTTGTATTTTTTCATACACATCATTTTAAAATGGTCATTTTGAGATTGCCAAAATGGCATAAACGCTTTTGACAATGGTTTCCCTTTGAATTCACTCCTATGACACTTGATTTTTTTTTTACAGTGACAACAACGATGTGGACAATAGCGAGGGTACTGGAATGGACATTGGCGACTGGCAGTTTGAAACCATCAGGCCCAGCAAACTACAGCCGAATGGCGACGCTTTACAAGAGCCTGAAGCAGTACAAGTCATGACAACTAGACAACCCAAATCAGAATCTCTTCAAGCATTATTTGTGCCTTTACTTACAAGTGTAAGTCCTCCCTCCTTATACTGTTCCTTGGCCCTGCCCCCTCCCCCTCTTTAATCTTTAGTACAACCTAATGTTTTATTAGGGTCTGCCTTTTGACATGTAGATGAGGATGTATTAATGACAGCGGGGGATTTAACTTGTGGGGTAAAAAGAATTTCAGGCATAAGAATCTCCTGTACGTTTATGGTTTCGCAAATTCTTGTCAAGTACGTTGAACCTTTGCAGGTCTCGTCGTCCATTGTCTTGTTAGACTTCTTGTCATCTACCCCACCACAAACCTAATTGTTTCACCATTAGGATTTTAATTGCAATTCAACATCACTGCTGTGCACCAGTACCATGTCTGTGGTTTAACAGATTTGATAGAATTTCTCGCCATGTTTAACCCATTGCCACCCATTCAGAGGGAATTGTCTTGATGTCATAGGTCGCCAGGGGGTCAGGGTTCAAAGGTTTAACCCTTTCACAACCGGAAACCTATTGTTATCAGTGGGTACAGATGACCTTTTCAGAGAGAAATGGGGTGAGCAGGTGAAAGCTATTCATTGTTCATCGTTATGCCTTATGTAAGAGGTATGATAGGATCAACAAGTGAGATACATGTACTTGCTAAAACTGCCACGTATCACTTCCGTGACACTAAAAAAATAAGTCCAGTCTAGTTTTCCAAGTCTGGTCTGCCATCAATCGTGTGTAAGTCAAGGATATTAATATCTCATTATTGGAGATGATCAATGTTCTTTGGCCCAAAAATCTCCAAAGACTACAGACAATTTCCCTACATGAAATGGAATACCTTATAGACATGGGTTAATAACACAACGTTTGCCTCAAAGTTCAGTGTTTAGAGAAAGAGATTCGTATTTTGCAGACAGATTTAACAAATTTTGTTTAGCAAAATTGTGAGAGGTGTAAGATCCATGAGCTGGAAATCTGAGTGAAAGCAGTCATGAATGAAACAAATCTCACTTCAAGTTATTTTTATATAGCACTACACTTACAGTGTCTATGCGGAAATCTACTTCCTGAAGCATGAAGTGCCTTATTGGGAATATGTGAAAGTTCGTCAATAGGGAGCTGTTTGGACACTTAGTGAGTGACTTACATTATCAATACATTGTTTGTAATAATGTGCTTTTGTTTTCTGCCACAGCTTAAAGAGAAGCATAGACATCACAATGCAAGCATCGATGAACTAAGGAATGCGTTCGATCTCGCCGAAGAGTCCAGCCCCGGAATCACAGACAAATTGGTAGAACAGATTGTACACAGACTGAAGCAGTAAGTACTCCTTGCTAACCCTTCAAATAGGGCGTTATACAAGTCTGGAAAATCCTGGCATTTCACAATGCTCCTGGAAGGTCCTTCAATGTTACAGTTCTCCGGGAAAGTCAAAGAAAAAAAAATAAATCGAAATTCCTTTGTAGTTTACAATGATCAAGCAGCCACAATTTTCAAAGGGGGGATGCTGTCATAAATTATCATTTGTCAGAATTTTTTTTTTTTTTCGTGATATGAAAAGCCGCACATGTTTTGACCATGTAAACACTTGTAACACTGTAAAGGATATTTTAATTCAAATGCTTCTAAAATCTTGCTAAAAATCTCATTGGAAATCCTTGAATATTTTCAGGGATTTTGCTGCCATCCATCAATTGTTTAGTATATCTTAAGATAGTCCACCCCACAAAAATGCAAGACTTAAAACTTGCAGTCAAAATTTTCTGAGCAAACTTTCAACCATTCTCTTTCAAAATAAAAAAAAATCAGAGGTCACTGTACAAATTTTTGTACTAGAGAAACCAATTACCCAATATTTAATGACATTTGAAATTCAAAATGGCCACCATCCCTGTGCTATCTGTATCGAGGAAATAGAATTTTCGAGTTTCACAAAACCAAGCTGATGAAAACCTCATTCAATCTATGAGTTTGAAAATGAGCCTCCACAAGTGCTAGACAAAAAAAGTGATGTATAACTTTGAGAGTCGGAATATCCATCCCCCAGGTGCATACTACGCTAGAGGAAAATGTTGTTCCGGAATACCCAGGCATATATCAGGGTTTTAGCCTTAGAGGAAAAAGTCATTCTGGAATGTCCAGGCATATATCAGAGTTTTAACAATTACATAACATATACAATACCATTGTCATTTTGCAACAAATATCTTGTACTACCTCATGTCTGTGGCAGTTTTGTCTGTTTGTCCTTGATAGGAGGGAATTGTTGTGAAGGGATTAGAACTGTATGACAAAAGCATATAATAAAGATGATTGGTAAATTATTCCTGAGAAAAATTGAATATTCTATGTCCAAAGGGTACACTTTAGATGTCTCCGTTCCAATACTCACTGTACAAACAGACACATACACACAGACACACATATACAGATGCACACACATACATACATACATACATACATACACAAACACATACAGGCACATACACAAACAGACTGGCAGACACCAGAACACATACACACAGTGGCTATTGGTGCAATTATTGTCAGGGGAATACAGGTCAATGGGTACATTAGCAAATTCTTCATTTGCAACTATGTGTGAAAATTGCAAAGTATTCAAACTATGCATACATGTACTCACAGAATGAAAATAGCATACAGTAGTATCCTTGGACATGTTTGATGCTGACCTGAAGCTGTGTCATTGCGTCTTTCTAGTTTGGTTATTGTCATCTGTTATCCTGGCAGATTCCACTGACTCTGTGCCAATTACAGTGTGACTTATATATGCACTCTGTTGCTGTTGTTTTATGATGTCTCTTGATACACTGTAATAGGTCAACTGAGGCATCATGGTTTATGTAAATGATAATGGACATCTTGGAACAGGTCAAGCCAAGTCAGGTCGCATAGTATGAAAAGAACACATCTCATGAAAGATGACTACAAGCTGTTCAATTTCCAAATAAAGCAAAATGTCAGTGCTGAAAAAATAATCAGTGTCAGTAAGATCAAGTAGCTTTCATCAACGGTTGCAAGGGTGAAGGGCAGTTTATATGGTTACCTTCTTAAAATATCCCTGAAAAAAGATAATCAAAATTTTTGATTTGAATGTCTGCCATGATAAACAGACAGTAGCTGTAACGTTTTGGATGAGTTTTTCTCTGGTTGTGTTTTTTTCAATGTCAGCAACTCTTTCTTGTTCTACTCTCCAGGGCATATTGTAAAACCCAGCATAGTGTTGGAAAATCTCTATAATAGCATGTGTACGTGTAAATTGCGCTGTTATTGGTGACATTCGATTAGCAATCCTCACTGGAAATCTCTTGCCAATAATAATATTGCAGTCTATACATGGGGAAGCAGAGTTGACAAGCTGATTACTGTGTATCTGGGTGTGCTGTGGGAAGTGGAACAAGAAAGTGCCGATGACATAACGATCAAAAATAGTGAAAAAAATCATCAAAAGTTTACAGCAACTTGCCCCTAAAGCAGTAGTCAAACACATACGTATTATGCCTCAAAAATCTGCAGAATCGAAGATTAGAAATGCCACTTGATTGCCAGTGTAAAATACACAAGTTGCTCAGCGATCTTTGCTTTGTCATTAAGCATTTTAATGAACACTGTTTGTGTCTCAGGGTTTTCACACATTACTTCATCAATGCAGTGAAGGGTCTTGTAAACCGTACTTCATGTTTTGTTCTGTCTTACAGGAGTTCTATATCGCATAAGTAATGATACAACTCACCACAGACAAGGGAACTTTTTACTACTGTACATGGACTGAAATATGTTAGACCCCAAGATGATTCAGACTATCAAACAACAGGCAGCGTCTACCCAAGCCACTCATCTCAACACCCCCCCCCCTATCCCGTCAACATTTGGAACAACCTATGCTATCTGCTATTGGCCAGTGTGGCTATTCCATTCGGATTCAGGGGAACCAGGAGCTGGTAATGAATATATATACAGAGGTGCCGTGTCAGAGGAATAAATTTCAAATAGATATGCAGGCCAATTAAAATAAGTTCGTCCATGTTTTATTAATCAGGACTGTTTAATATGGTTTTGTTTTCATTTTCTTTGTTATTTTGTTGGTTATACATTTTCTTTCATTGAAATGCTCATGTAAATGTATCTGTATCATACATTTCTGCAATATACATATGTAAGTTTTCTTCTTGACAAGAAAACCACTTTCGTGTTGCAATCAGTTCAAATGCAGACATGCACATAAATTTTGTTTCTTCTGTAATTTGTAACTTGTAACAAATCACCGATTTTCAGCAAAAGTTGTACAGAAAGAGAAACTTTATTGATAACTCCCTGATGTGAGGGAAATCGTTTTTTAGTGGGAGCATCTTGCATACTAATCAGCCAATTAGCATAATGTATTCATTTCTTCTCAGACTTGACTGTGATTGGTCTCTTGCTTGCCATAAAAAGCTTCTTTTTTTTCCATAGAGCAAGCAAGTTGAAGTCTTGCGTTTTCTTCTCAGTTTTATTTCAATTTCTAAATAGTTGTTGAATTGCAGGGTATGGTCAAAATATTATGTTTCAATCATGAGTTTATTTTTCCCCCGTCACTGTCAACTACAACAGAGGCAAGAAAAGACCTTCAGTTGCCTGACTTTGTAAATGTTAGTTAATATAATTTGATAAGTATTGCTTTTATGAGCCCTATGTTTGTGTATTTTGTTCAGTGATATTTATAATATTCTTGGATTTAATTATGTTGAAAACTCAAATTTTCTATATCGCTCGTATATTTTACCTTAGGGCAAGTGTACACGATGTACAGTTTAAGCATTAGATGTGACTAATAGAACTCCTATTAGAATGATTTTGTTTTTGTCTTTTTTAAGTTTCTGGGGGTATATTATCCAAACTGACAGACCATGATTTTGTCAAAGATGTAATATTTTTGAGAGGTGTAGCTGTTCTCTGTAAGATTTTTAAAAAAAATGTAAACATAATTATTTTGTCATTGAATCTTTTGTGTAATAAATGAATCTTCTGGAATGAATATTGGTTATCTCGAGTAATTTTGCTCGTCAGAAGTGGCATTTTAGTGTGTGACAGTTGAGGCTTTTCAGTGATTTCATGTTTCTACGTTCAGTAACCTCCACTCTTCCATGGAATTGTTGACTGTCGCATAAATCACCACAGCATGATGTGATCAGTATGAGCGAAGAATCTCATGGTGCATGTGTGTGTGTGTGTGTGATTATTAACCTTTGAGTGCCAAAGTCAATTTTTGTCACCTTCACAATATTATACCCCAGTAAATGTTTTTTTCAGATTTTTGCTAGAATTTTGCTAAGACATTGTGTCCATTTGATCCAAAATTAACAAATAAATTAATGAAAAATTTATAAATATTTGAAAAATGTTGCACTATAATTTTGGCGGGAAAAATTACAGCACTCAAAGGGTTAATGTTCTATACTTATATTTATTTGTGTGTCATAGGATGTCAACCTGCACATTGCACCCAATTTTTCAAAATTAGGGTCATGAAACCGCTAAGGTGACAGCTTCAAAATTTGATTTGTTGCTCATTAGGGATGCCTTAACCTGTTCAACCCCAATTCCCTGTAAACAGGTCCACAATCACCATTGATAACAATAGGTTTGGACCAAACCATGGTGGTGAAAGGGTTAACTTAGGTTTAGACAAATGATCGTGAAATCTGTGTATGTTAGGACCCTCATCCGAAATTTGATCAAAGCATCATCCATATAATATATTTCAGGTAGCTGTCAAACTTCGTGTAAAAAGGAATTAGAGGAACATTTTTTATATTTGAATGTATGAATTTTAGGGACCGATATATTTTCCATTTTAATCAAAGCATTGTCTCTGTGTACAGCTTGTCGGACATGTTTCAATATTAGTGCCCATGGTCCCTGATCAAATAATGGCAAAACTTACTAATTTTGTCAAAAATCATTATTTTCAAACCAATAGTTGGATACGTTGCAGCATATTCAGTTCATAATCTGATTGAAAATTAAAACTTTTACGAGCATGACCATGACGTTATAATAGAGACGCCAGCATATGAAGTTTTTTGAGTCAATACCTCATTGTCATCTGTACTGCTTGTAATCTTGTCAGATATGTTTCAGTTTGGTACGCATGTTCTCTGACCACCTTCTGCAGTGAAGTTTTCCGAACGAGAGTGCGGTTTATCAAACGAACCGGCCGTAGAGGGCAGCAATCCCATGATAGTTCATCGTTGCAATGATCAGGCAGATGACCTGTCCGGAATTGACACTCCATTTCGAAGTGAAATGATAGTAGAATGCAGCTAGGCACGATGTCCGCACAGATATGGTATAGGGCCTCGTGTGCATGAAATATACACATGAAATTAATCATCGCCGTCGACCATCTGCGCGCCTCTGAATGCATTTATATGTACATCACGGCCGGTGAAACAGACATTTACCCGTGTTTACACCGTTCAGAACTTCTAGATCTCAGACGTGTTGTCACCTAGAAGCAAATTCCTGCTTAATTTGGAAGCTTTCAATTTTCTTGAGTACTTGACCCTAAAACATATGATTACACCTCCCTGCACTGTTTGAGTTGCACAAGTCATCTCATGGGCCTGGGAAACACATTATTAGACAATTGGTTTGATGATAATCAGCGAGAATTTATGAAACAGAGAATGCCCATTTAACGAATAGTAAGGCCACAAAAGAGAAAAAAGTTATTGTCATGGCTTCCTTCCAAAAATGGGGAAACGAGGAGCACTTTTATTTTTTTCATTTTTAATAAACATTCCAAGTCGGTTGTCGAACTGAGTCAGTCTGCTTTCAAAACATGCAGGTAGCAATTAAATAATTATCGATATCTCGCGATCCGCGCGGAGTCGCCACGTCAAATATCGACTGTTGGCATTAAAAAAATGTGTTTTAAAAATGTTACCAAGTGGGAGTGCCTCTTTAAGTTTGTTGAGTTTCTTAACTTTAGCTTTTGATATGGATATGTGTAGCTACTCTACATGTCTTGAAACTGTGTCTGGCTAACGGACCGGCCACAAGGCAAACTATGTGTAGTGCTCCTTCTCGTGAGGAACACATACGAATACCAGCCTGAACTGGAGAACTTTTGCAGGACATAAGCTTACCGTCCGTATACGTATTTAGTGTACATAAACAATCATTTTAAACATGCAACATTATAGTTGTCTGCACTGCTAATGCTCCAGTTATCGTTATTCCTTGCCATGCATATGACCAAGCTTGCAAGAGAGCAGGTGAAGAGGGCTCTCTGCCCCAAAGTTGTGCAATTTCAGTCCAGGAATCAAAGTGCCACATTAATCATCCAATAAGTACAACACACTGGGCCAATGACCCATTGGTTGAAGGGACACCCTTATCGCCATGGTAAAATGCAATTTGTATACCCAGAGATATTAAATGTGCTGTTTGTATATGTCCGTGGGGATCGAAGTTCAGTCCACATCAAATTTGTACACTGAGTTCACTAAGAATCGTGTTGCACCGAGCAGAGCACATATTCAGAATTAGAGTGTAACGCAGGAACGGATTTTCTTATCAGTAAAATCTGTTTCTTTGCATGTATTTTTCAGGGGCAAGTGACACGATCAAAGAAGATAGCGGTCGTTTTGTTATTCAAATACTAGTAAATGTTTTGTCGGTTCGATCTTTTAGTAAAAGAATTACTTTTTATTCTAATATTTTTTTGTTCTGTGGTGTTGATGAATCATACAGTACGTATTTAATCAAATCAGCAGCGCACACGTTCCAGGTAAAAGTACTGTAAGCCTGCAGTCATAAAAACCTCCGGTTCTCGCAAGATCTCTTGAAGACTTTCACTATGTAACAGCTAAGTACTCGTAACGGTACATTGTTCCTCTTCCATTTTCATTAATTAATATATTTCTTTTTTGAAATAAATACATAAATTTCTTTTCAGATACACATTGATACGGATAAACAATCTCCCGCCTTTAACACCGATTTGAATCAGGCATGCGCAGACTTGACGAAGTTTTGTGAGGTTATCAAAACCTAGATTAAGGTGTATGACACGCGCCACGCCTGGCGTGGAATGAATGCATCAATCGACTCACAGTGTCTAGAATGATTTTAGGCGGGAAAATTCGAAAAAATGTATAATTGTTTAACTTAGTGTCCATGATAATTATTTCGAACCAAGAAGGGTTCAATTATATCTTTTTCACTCCGTGCAAACCAGACACATATACCAATTATTTGTATTGTAAAGCAACAGTTATTTTGTAAACCTTAGTCTCGGAATTCTGGTGAAAATACCGTGTAAACTTGGTGAATCAGATACAAGTCCACCCTTAGTTGGGCACCATGTTCAGCAACTATTGGCAAGTGGAGAGTTTCCTCTTTTCTGCTAAAAGAAGCCACAGAACGACGTTGTTTTCTCGGAGACAGAGACAAGAGATTTTGCTGACACTGTTGTTGCAGAGTAAACATGTCGCTGTTTCAACTGAACAAAGTTGGTTAATTTCGCTTGTTCACCCAGGGTGATGTCTGCATACACCGCTGGTGTTTGTACTGGACGAGGCATCGAAGGACCTGTCTTGTTTTCATCCGTCCTCTCAAGTTGGAATTCCATCTACAGAGCGAGAGGCATCACCAATTGTTGCGATAGATCATTGAGATCACACTAGACGAACCGCTCAAAATCTTTCGCTGCGAAAACATACCAATGTTACGTCTCTTGTAGCCAGATGAAGAATTATGATTTGTCCTTGGCCTTGTCACTTCAAATACTATGTGTTCGGACATATTTAACCATGCATGTGCATTTTCTTCGTCATGTTCTAGAACAATTGGCATGTGCTTAAATTTTTAACTCAAATAATGCAATGAAGACAATGTTTTGACCATGGGTCATTGAGAATCATAAAATGACGGGCCACTTCTTTCTTGATCCACAGAAGACCATGGCAGAAATTTGTTTTTGATGAAGACTGAGCCAGATGTAGGACAATGCTTTGTTTCACCGTGTCGATGTTGTCAGTTTTTAAATCTATATGACGCCTCGAGGTCGAAATAAATCAAGCATTGTTCAATCATCGATATCTCAAACTGATAATTCCCGAACTAAAAAACTCACCGAACCAGTGTCAAACAAAATCACTGTTTTTTAATAGGCATGATATTTTTAGAATTAAATTGATATGCATTGAAGTCTCTATTTGTCCATAAGTTAAATGATGACAGGATCATTACATCTTTAGAGGGGGGTGTTCAAAATGAGGACATATTTTTTTTTCTCGATCCGCGAGTGGACCCCGTTTATTTTCCGACATCCACTGTGTATATGTAATATTTCCCAGAATTCCACGCTGTTCAGTTTGCAGAAATGTGAACTGTTCATTTGCAAAAGCGGCAATGTTGCATTGTTTGCACTTGCAAGCTGACTTCCCTCCTCCCCCGCGCCGTGTTTTGACCATCCCTCTCAAGATCTGATGTCGATGACCCAGAGGAAAGAAATACGCCAACTTGAAGACTTATCTAACAAGAGCGACAGACATGCGTAGTCACCGGCGAAACATGAGGCCCTACTGTCAGGTTGAGCTAGCGGTCATACAGCGACCCAGTTTAAGAGACTCGTCGGCAACTACCTGTAGAGGGTCTAGCAGCTGTAACTCTTGGCGAATTTTTTTCACTATTTTTGGTTTGAATGCCAATTACAGTTTCTTGTCCTACCCCCAAACGCATTGTCGTTATACACAATATTCAGCTTGTCAACTCCGCTACACATGTACGTGCAGACTGTATTGTATCAGTGAATTCCATGTAGTCAGGACTATTAAAATGCAACCAATAACAGTGCACTAAAGGTTTGATCCCTCTTCTAAAATTGCATTCTTTGTTAGCTTTAAATTTAACCTTTAAATCGAAAGAAACCATCATATCTAGCTGACTGTTCAAAGAGGATGTGAAAAAAAAATCAAATCCTGTCCTTGGTTTCTGAAAGAAAACACTAGTCCTAACTAACATAAAAAGTATTAACGCGCATGCGCAGAAAGTCACGGCATTCAGGTCCACGGACTCGACCGCACTGTTACTAAAATCAAAATTGTTCACATGCTGGCAGCTACAACACCAATAGCTAGTATAAATCAACTAGTCTAGAAAAGCACAAGCAACATCAACAAAAAGTAAACTTCAATCATATCAACGATGTTTGACTTTCATGTGCGAAAACTCATAAAACAGTCATGACGCATACACGACATAGTCCATTATTACATAGACACATGACTAATTTATCTTAAAACAAAGAGAGGTTTTTGTTTTAAAAAGTCAAACTTTTTCTAAGAAATTGAAAGATGCATGGTTAAACGTGTGCTAAGACATAGCTCTGGATAAAATTTCACTGTCCATGGCGCACCTGTTACTAGCGATAAACGTAATTTAAGGTACTTCTCAGCTGTTAAACAACTCACGCTTGGCACCTTGTATTGATATTACACACATTGGGGCCTCTTATAATTTAGTCAATTTGGGATTACTTAATGCATGTGTGCCGTAGATTAAGCAGGGATGAATTAGTATTCTTCATTCACTTCTCAAAGTCGACTCCTGTGCCATGTTCTATGATATTTTGCGCCTGTTCACTATCATGTCAAAGTGCAAATAATCTATTTGTTCGCCATTTTGTCCCGTGAGTGCCTTGTGACCAACGTCGTAAAACTTGCCCTGTGAAACTACATATTGTCAATTTCTGACGTATATTTCTTTCAGATGATATTATGTGTTTGTTCAGATAGATTCCTGTGGTTATCGAGTTTGCTTCGTAAAAATTAGATCCATCAAAAAAAAAATAGAAAAATTGAATGACAAGTACATTGGCCCTTATTGGAGGGTCCACTGACCGTCTAGAATCTCCTTCATGGCTCCTTGACCGTACCCTACCTCTCATATGATGTGATATTCAATATCACCACGAGATCGTTGACAATTTACACAAATTCTCGCAAACAGTGAACTTCACATTATCAGTTTAGTCTCCGCAATCAATGATGTTGCCTCGGGACGCTGTGATTTCAATTTTAAAAATCCGATGCGAAAGTTAGCAGGGGCTTTTTTGCCAAAAAAGGATATTATGATTACAAGAGTCTACCGAATGATACCTTCATGGATGATTGGAGAGTTTTTGATAAACTGTAGATATGTTTTTCATCGTTAGATCACGTGCTGGTGTTACTTACGGCTGGACAATGCACCACGTCTGCGAAAGTTTGGACCAATATCTGAAAAGCGTCCCTTTCGTACCTGGCCCACGTGATTCGTGTCTCTATAGGGACTATACAAGATAGTCTTTGCTATTTAATTCTGTGCGGTGGGATATATATTTATAGTCAAGTCCGACAGAATTCAGTCGTGTTCAGTATCCAGATAGCTACGGGCGAGGAACTATCGTCGTGCGCCGATCGAGAATAAAATATGGCCGGAGAACAGGAGCAGCCCCCGTGGAAGAAGACCTACTTTTTCAAACCCAACTATGTCCTGCCGGTTATCATGGAAAAGCACAACATTGAAACCAAAGTGAAGAATTTTGAGGTTAGAGACGACGACGTGTTTTTAGTGACCTTCCCAAAAGCTGGTAAGCGTGAATGGTGACTGATGTTGGAAAGAAAAATCTTAGTCTGTATATCAGCGAAGGATGATACTGTAACATCTTGTGCTCAGTGACGCGAATATGAGTAACTAAAGCTATAAAAATCTCAATACAACACTAAAATTACATTTCCCGAGTGTAAGGTAATATTATCAATCCTGAGAAATCGGAAAAGAGAACCAGAAGTATCACAAGTATTTATACAGCATGCTTGCCCATATTATTGAAAAAAAAATATAGGCCTAAAGCTACTTTTTGCAATTACTCTCCTCCAAAAATCACAAAAATATTTCGAAGATCAATATACCACATCGTACCCGTAAAAATGTTGGCAAAGAAACACGCTCATTTGTAGATTTCGCCGTCCATTCCAACTACTTTGTCCTTACTTACATGATACTGAAATTCACATATATCTCTGATATTGCTGTTCTCAACAATTGCACTTGCATTTTCTCTCAAACACGCTGATAGATTTTTGGATATAATTGTCCTGCGAAAATGTGTTGCGCCCCGAACAGATTTTGCGTAATGACAATTCATAGGGGCCTACTTTTAAAATCCAGACATTTTTTCGAAAGTTTAAGAGAAATATACCAAACAGCCTGAACGGCAGTGCCCGACGTTGATATCTGACAGGGTTCGTATAATTATTTGCATATGTTTGGAAGTAACGTACACAGACAGAAAGTATATTCGGGGTGCTTTCGAGATTTTTTCCGATGAATGAAGGGAGCAGCATGAGATACATGTAAACATCTGGTAGCGACTTTTGTAGTGGGAAGAGGGACTTTGGGAGTGTTTTTCGATGAGGAGACTGGAAACGGGAAATTCTTTATTAGGATGGGGAAAGGAGAGAGCTGCTGGGCCGGAGAGGATTTTTTTCACATCGTACGGAAGAGAAGTTACAAAGACAACTGTGTGTTTTCCACTCATAATTTTGAATTCGTTCAAAATACATAAGAGTAGTATACACCTGCTGTTAATCGGTGTGTGGGCTTCTCTCGAGTCCCACGTGATCATAGTGAGATTGAATGTTGTAATATCTGTACTCAACATTAATAGAACAGTTGCCGGAGTGAAAAGGCGGCTGCAAGCGGAAGCTTCAAAACTTTACTCCCACGGTTACCACCTGACCAGACGGTTTTAACCCACTCAGTGTTATATGATTGATGAATTTTTCCGCTGCTAAGGTAGAATCTCAAATTTCTACAATTCTTTTCTGATCTACTACATGTGGGGGCTCATTTTAAAGCTCTTGGTGAAAGAAAAACTTTCACATTCTTAGATTTTTAAAAAGTCCCAAATTTAATTTTCCTCCATAGAGTTAATACAGGCATGGCGGCCATTCTGAATTTCAAGTATCGCAAAAATGTTGGGTAATTTGTTTCATTAGTTCCAAACTTTGCACGGCGACCCCCGATTTTTATTGTTGATTTGCAAGAGAATGGTTGAAATTTTAATTCAGGAAAGTTTGAGCGAAAGTTTTGGTCTTTCACTTTCGAGGCGCATATTACCTTAAATCTGCCGTGCTCCATTGACAATTTCAAAAGCTGTTGTCGGACTGATTCTTTTCGGAATAATACATGTACACACGTAAGTGAGCTTGACACATCGACGGCGTATAAAAATATAAAATATTTATCTACGCTACAACAATATATTATGTTTAATATTTCTATTACTCGCCCGCCCCCGAAGTTCAAGTCTCGTCTATACGTTGGATGATACACGACTTTCACATCCATTTCACATCATTTTTCTAAATCTTTTAAGATATTTCTACGACATCCTTATTTAGGGCAAAGAAGCTTTTTGCCGAACGTCTTTAGATCTAAAGGCTCATCCAATATTTTGACAGCAGTTACATATCTGATACATGAACCTTTGAAATTAAACAATCAAACTGAGCGCGCAAATGTTTGCCGTCGACTTTGAACCGTGTATGTCAATACCGCTTGAGCCTCAAACCTTTAGCGTCGATATTCTTATTACACATCTCTCTATATGATATACAGCATCACCAAGCACGTGACTGGCTATAATAAATCACAAAATGTGACGTTCTTTGAGTTGATACTGTGTTTTGCTGTTGACATAATATATGTATATCTTCCTAGCTGCGCACGTGATGTCTCTAATACTGGTTCAGGGTTACAGCGTAGCGGCATCTGATGCACGCCGCCGCAAAACTATTGTACCCCGACTATAGGTTGGTAAGACGATAACTTAAGCTTGCCGTGGACACTGGCACCTAGGGCGTGCAGGCAGCGACAGTATAGTGTACCAGGAGCAAAATGTCGGCGTATTCTATATAGTGTCCTGACTATGTCCTGACGTAGTGACTTTTATCAAACCAATGTGGAATAAGAGAACACACAGTGTACTCGTGCTTTGTTAACCCCTGCATTCTACAGGATAAAACTCGTTTACAAAACAGTTCAACTAAAAATAGCCCATTCCACCATTTTTATTTCGCGAGTAATCTCATGTTGGGTTAAAATGCCCCTATAATCTGCAACTTTTTTCATTTTTCACAAGAAAGATACCGTACCGGATATCCGAGGTTGCGCTGCATCGTAAAGTTCATGTTTAATTAGCTTTTATTGTTATTGTTATGGACATTGAGGAGAGACCATCTGAGATGCTATTTCTGATATGTGACGTGTCTTTTTGATGCGATGTGATGTTACACCTGTCTGACCACAATTTTATTTACGGTTGGTCATGATTTTGAATTTCATTTTGAACTGTCAAATCTGATGAAGATCTCACCGTTCGAAAAAATCGACATTGGCCGTGGTGTCTTGAAAATCGTGCAAGTCTCGTTGCGTCCGTTGTCAATGGCAAGTCTATAAATATGAAATCAACTTTGTCCAAAGTAAACAATGTTCCCGATCATTGCACGTAATACTATAGTAATTGACACCAGCCATTGTCTGAACATGTTCGCATTAAACTTTTGCATATAGGCTCAGGCTGATAAATCACAACAAAGTGGCAGTTTGTAAATTTGATCATATCAAGAAACGAAACAATGTAAATTGTTACCCATGCTGTGGTTTTCGTGCTAGTGCGACGATTTCAGCATCCGTCCGCTCTAGATATAGCACACTGCATGCCAAGATGTTGCAGATAAACAGGGTGGCAGCCAAGAAGTCATATTGGATCGTCTCGCAAAACAAAGTCCTAAACGCGTATATTTGTCGAGGTAACTCTGACTCGTGAAGACATCAATTCAGCGATATGGGAGACACCAACGAGAATAGAAACATGCGCTGATGAAAAAAGTGGATAGAGATGGACGTTTAAGAAAGCAAATGTCAATCTTTTGCATCCCATTAAGGAATACCTGAAAAAACAATGAACGGACGCGAACAGACGAACTCCGTTTTCGGGATCCTTCAGAACAATACTTGAAGTACACTTACATGTAAAGAATGCCATGCGCCATTTCAATGAAAGGTTTTTAAAATTCATCGTCCTGTACACCCGCACACACTTTCCACTTTTCATACTTTTTCATAGTTCATACTTCTTCAAACAAGGGACTTTTGATGAAATGCGGAAGTTTTACCCAAGTTTTTATTCTCTCGTGACCTTTGACCCCGTGACCCTTGTGTTGCAAAAATATAGAGCTTTTACCCTTCATATGTAGAAAAATTGTAGACTTTTAATTTCTTCAAATTAAAATATGAGTTCCGTTAATCCTATTTACTTCATTGAAAAGTCTCCGACCCTGAATCTTTTCACAACATTTTTTTTTAAATCACGTATGATTTTTTACCAAACTTTGCTATTTTATGGGTCTCGCCCATGATAAATAAAAAATGAAAAAGTTACCGCTCGGCCATTTCTATTATTCATTTCCTTAAGGCATGTTTAAGGAAACACGTAATTTTTGGCCTTTGTAGTTTGAAGTTTCCATATACTAAAGTCAGAGCCAAGTGATCCAGGGTTTACGGGGTATTACTCTCTCAGAGAACTCAGGAGAGATTAGTGCTGATAATGAGTTTATCTACATCGTATTTTCGAAGAATTCTTGCGCAAATGATGAGAATGTGGTCGTTCATAAGCTTTTCGTGATACTCTTAGTAAGAGTCCCATGAAGTCAGAGAGAGAGAGAGAGAGAGAGAGAGAGAGAGAGAGAGAGAGAGAGAGAGAGAGAGAGAGAGAGAGAGAGAGAGAGAGAGAGATGTTAAATATGTCACTGCTATTGCATTTGACAGGGACGAACTGGACACTGGAAATCATCGACGCAATCCAACACATTGAGAACATTGACATACTCAAGGAAAGATCGCTCATGGAAAAGGTTCCCTTGATAGAGCTTGGTCCATCTACTCACCCTGACCTAACATCAGAAGGGTTTACAGGTATCCCGTCAAACGTAGACGCCTATTTAAATGTAACTTCTTCTCCAAGAAGGATACCCACCCACCTGTTACCGGAAGATTGTCCAACACAGATGCTCGTGAAGAAACCTAAAGTAAGTCAAGGATGACAAGTCAAGGATGTTTTCAAATAACGTGCTTTGAGTGGCAGTGTGCTATATCGTATCGTCATGCAGTTTAAAAGCGGATGCAGTGCTGTAGATAGGCTTGAGCCTATAAGGTAGCGTTTGATGTTAAAGCATGAAACGAAAAACTTTTTAATGGTTTATCTGTGCAAACTTTCTTACAGCGTTTTGTACAAGAGTTATTTTACCCAAGGGATGGTCAATTATGGTGTCTTTCAGCAGAGTTGGTCATTTACCTTGCATTGTGATTTAGCGATACGCCCTCTCACAACAGGCTTGTTAAAACTACTCTTATGACCATTCACCCTTCCCGGGCTTTACGGTCTTCAGTATTATAGCAATCTGTTCCTCTTTTTCATATTTTACTTCACAGATACATAGATACATACATAGAAACATAGATACATGAATGCATACATGAATACATGAATACATACATGAATACATGAATACATACATACATGAATACATACATGAATACATGAATACATACATACATGAATACATACATGAATACATGAATACATGAATACATACATACATGCATACATACATACATAAATACATACATACATACATACATACATACATACATACATACATACATACATACATACATACATACATACATACATACATACATACATACATACATACATACATACATACATACATACATACATACATACATACATACATACATACATACATACATACATACATACATACATACATACATACATACTGATCGAATGTCCCTAGCGTCTACTTCTATCGCTCACTATATATTTTTCTGTGCAGTACGCGTTTGCAATTATCGTGATCAGCTGTCGATGTGTGCATAATATGTCTGTCATATCATATCCTGTAGACTATCTTGGTAGACAGAAACCCGAAGGACTGCCTCATTTCTCTTTACAACTGGCATTTATCCGTAGCTCTACTGGAACCAACTACATGGGAAGACATCTTTGCAAAGTACAT
The DNA here is from genome assembly GCF_041260155.1 of Ptychodera flava. Taxonomy (NCBI): domain Eukaryota; kingdom Metazoa; phylum Hemichordata; class Enteropneusta; family Ptychoderidae; genus Ptychodera; species Ptychodera flava. Next base: position 18,688,479 of record NC_091946.1, on the reverse strand, counting down.
GAAAGGACACAGTATGTTCCCCGATTTAGTACCGATGGTGCCACTCGTTAAATTGCCTCTCGCGAACGAGCAGAATTAACGACAGTGGGTTTGCGGGAATAGGATCAGTGTACAATCTTCACAGCCGAGAAGGTCGTCGGGGTTGTCCTTCGATCGTTTAGACACTGTCGTGCGTGACATAGAATTCATCACAATTGGTTGTCTAAAGCTGCTTTTAACCCCGTCAGCATAATTGTTTGGCCCGAACCAATTGTTACCAATAGTGATTATTGACTCGTTTACGGGGAATTGAGGATGAACAGTTAATCTCCGATTAGGCAAATCAGATCACTGAAAATGAGGATTTATCCCTGGCAACTGCAATACGAAATCCCAGGACATGAAAAATACATCATATCCTTATTTTCCAGAATCCACTTCCGTTAATTCTGTTCGTTCGCTAAGATTTTTTGACGTCAAGAGTCGAAGCTAAATATGACAGAGCGAATTTAATTTGGGCGGTATTGCATATTAGAGTCTTATCCCACGAAATCACGCAGCTGAAAAAGAGACATATACATAATATGGGGCCGTGAAAATTATACTAAGAAAAAGGATGAAATCTCACCAATATGTGAACAGTCAGAACAAGTGACAAAAAAGTGTAAATTTGTCGGACTGTAACTAAATTGGGCTATCTCTCTTTTCTTTAAATCCCGTGCACTGTTCTTTTCAGTAAAACTTTCTAAATACGAAAGTTGATCCGGAACTTGACCCGTTCATCACACAGGCACAGAGCCGGGGTATGATACGTAAAGAAAATGCACAGATGTGAGGGCGCTTTTTCTCACAGCTTTTATACACAGACACGTGAACCTGGGATAAACATCAATAATTGTATCTTTTCTGTAGTTCAAGGGCACAACCTCACTGTCGAATAACTTCCATCTTTGTACACTTCCACCACAGCGATTTACGGCGATTATTGTGAATTCACTAAAAAATGGTCAAAATACAAGAACGAACCCTGGTTACTGTGGATACGATACGAAGATATGAAGAAGGTAATCGGAAACCATTGCAAACTTTTCTTGCAATGTTTGTAGAAGAGCTATTGCTTGCAAGTTCATTTAAGTTCACTTACTTAATGCATCATATTTAAAAAAAATTGATAGAAATATAGACCTGCTAAAACCACCAGCACGAACAGTTCCGAAGGATAAACTCCAGAAAATAAAGAGTTACCTTGGTAACCAAATGAGGTATTTGCCTTACGATGCAAATAACATCTGTGAATTATCAAGGATGTGAGCTGACAGCAATTGTCAGAAAATACCAAGAGTAGATAATTTTAGAAGAAAAGGGTGTTAAGAAAAAACTGACAGAGTACTCGCCGCCTTTTTTCAGGATCACAAAGGCTCCGTGAGGAAAATTGCTGAGTTCATGGGTAAATCGCTGACAGACGCGCAACTCGATGAAGTGTGTCGCGTGACTCACTTTCTGTACATGAAGAAGGCCAACGAGACGATCAAAGGTCGCGAGACTCTACTCAGGCCTGAGGGCGTATGGCAGAGAAAAGGTAATGGCAGGTGTTGACGAGATGCGTGGCGTACATGTAGTCCACTACAGCGTTTTTTTAAGTTGTTCATGTGAACCATGTAGCTAGTTTCTAACTCCATGAGTGAACTAATCAGAATTGTGAGCAATAACCGTTTTATATGAGGCTGGGATGAAAAGTTTTGAGCCTAACTATGAAGTCCGAATGGAGTGAGTTTCTATGCTATTTATTTTCAACATAGTCCCCTTGCAGTCCACACACTTCTACCAGCGGTGCTGCAGCGCTTGGGTCCCTGCTTTGTAGGAGGTTTCATATTGGTCGTCAAAAAGTCCTGAACGGAGGATATGACGTCATCATCATTGTCAAAATGCTCTCCAGCTAACAGTTTCTTAATGTTGGGGAAGAGATGAAAGTCTGACGGTGTTAGGTCAGGAGAGTATGGAGGGTGTATAACGAGTTTGAAGTCGCAGTCACGCACTGTTGCCATGGCAATGGCTGATATAAGGGGTGGAGCATTGTCCTGATTGACAGCCTCCCATAACTGTCTCAATAGCAGGATCCAAGCGCTGCATCACCGCTGGCAGAAGTGTGTGGATCGCAAGGAGGACTATGTTGAAAAATAAATAGCATAGAAAATCATTCCAGTAGGACTTCATAGTGAGCCTTAAAACTTTTCATCCAACCCTCGAATATCCATGTTCTCGTTTTGCTGACCATGTGAGGTAAGGGTTGTTTGTTGAAACAACAATTCAGTCATTTAAACTCGGAGTAATGTAAACCCAACATACGAACAAACAAACAAACAAAAACAAATGAACAAATAACAAACAAACGAATAGATAAACATGCTTCAGGTGATTAGCTTCAAATTCTATCGTGTAATCAATAAGCTACTGGAACATTTTGAAGCGTTGATTTATTTTGTTTCCCTCAGGTGTGTCTGGTGGCTGGAAGAACACCTTCACCGTGGCTCAGAGCGAGATGTTCGACCGAGATTACGATGAAAAAATGAAGGGTTATGAACATTTGAAATATAAATTTTAAAATCTTCATAACCACCATCAAAAGAAGATATTACATCGTTTAAAGGTTGCTTCGAGTATAATTATTGTGAAACCCTGTGAAAAGTCTATCAAGTGTGACTATATCATGTAAGACAGAGAAAAGATAAAATATGGTAATAAATAAATGTTTTTAAACAAACACAATTAATTCTGGTGAAAGAATAACGGTGTTAATATTGTTGAGACATTGTAATTTACCAAATAAACATAATATTCTTTGGTGTTTTGAACAAAATTAAAATTTGGAAGGGAAAGTTATAAGCTCTTCGGAATTGCCCTACGCTCAAGATTTGAACTATACGCCCTCCTTGTAGGTTTTCCTTCTCCCATCTCCCCAACAAGAGGTCACCCTTAAGTCTCTCTCTTTAGTAGAGAGACTCCCCTTTGACCTTTGCCAATTTTCCTCCCTCCATCACATGATGAAGTTTGCCCTTTTCATCAGCAACTCCAGTTAGTTACATAACAAACTAGCGAATTCTACTCCCCGTCCTTCAGTATTTCTAAGTTGTCCTCTAAGCGAAAGTCTGAAAATTCCCTGACCTCTGACGACAAAGAAATTTCATCGTCCCGTTCCCCGAATGCTGATAGGAGAAAAAACACTACTAGCTTCCGAACACTGCTTATGTTTATGTGTTGTCTTTGTGCCCTAATATCTGTCCTTGAGGTGCTTTCTGCTTTAAAGCCACTAGTGCCCCTTTAACAGAAAGTTTTACACCACGAGCAGGAATAATATTATGCGATACCGTGCAATTTCGTTGGTTGCAAAATAGCTTACGAAACATATTTACAGATATTTTAAATTCAAAATGCTGTAACACCCTACGTTAACTCTATGGAGAAATTTCAATGTTTGGATTTTCGCACCTCCCCAAACCACAGACAAACATGGACAGACTTGCAACGGGTATTGTTTAAGGCATGAAGCGGTTACGTGACCCATCCATCCTCGCCTCAGGTTGCTCTCGCCTCTCTTTTCCGAAGAGTGCCGACCATGCATCCTTCGGTAATTTTCGGATTTTCGCCAATTGTTAAGCGAAAGTATGTTCGGCAAAGTTTGTGTTGTTGTTGTCGTGTGGAGTGTTTTGAGCTTCAGGAAAGTGAGTTTTACCGTTTTAAAAATTCCTCTCATATTTTTATGAATATATAATGAGTGTGTTTGAACCAAATTTGAAAGTCTTTTATCGATACTGTCTGGTTTCACTCAATGGTTTACGATCAGTCATACCGTCTTTTACACATGCGTCAAGGAAGGACATGTTTATGAAACTGCTGGCGTGTTATGTTTGGATTGGCGTGAAACAGTGTTTCTGCCCTGAGAGCTCACAAAGTAAGTGTGTTTCCTACGCGACTGGCAGTACGATGCCATGTCGTTGTATTTTTCGCATAATCTCGTGCAATTATCAACCAGAAACACAGCCTCCAAAAAGTTTAACACCTTTGTAGCTCAATTTAATATGAAAAGCCAATAGTCTACCGAGACGACCATGGAACAAAAGGCATGCCGCGTTTCCAGTCTGCCTATATTTGTCTGTGCCCAAACAAAACAAAACAAGAAAACAAAACAAAATTAAAACAAGACGATTAAATTTAGTTTACGCCACCTGCTTGAAATCAACTCCAGAGAAGAAGCAGATCATCTAGAAATGCATTATAAAATATTGTGTGTATAACTGTCCGCCAGCGAGGGTATACATTGTACCATTGGTGGATATTAGCACCAGCTTATATATTGTTGAAACAAACGGCATATCAAAAATGGCATTAAATACCTCTCATGCTATTTTTTCTTTTAAAAGGAGAGAAACCTAAGTGTAATATGTCAGCAACAGGTTACTTGAAGGATAAAGGGATACACAATGGGGTAAAAACTCCAAATTTTTCTCAATAATAAAAATTAATTATGTCAAATATTTTACTTTATGAAATTTGAAACTCACTACAGGTTGTAGAGAACAAAAATCCGGATAAATTTATTTATAATCTATATTCATTCTTAAATGTCAGGAATCGAAAGATTGACAGTAAAAAGTGACTAATTGATGATAAATGAAAATAAAATGATTCTTATTCCAACACTTCGACCGTATTGCTAAATAAAGTTGCTATCTTGTTGTGTGGCATTTCAAGATGGCACGGTGAAAATTTCAAACAATTTGACCGAGCCACATATGTGTTACATTCTTTTGAAATGTAAAAAACAAAAGTCCGTTAAAAATTTGTCAAGATAGTGAACCTGCTAAAATTTGCTAAATTTGGATGAGTTACGCCAAGAGAGGACCTTATCAAATGTACAGCAACTGTAGTATAATGTTCAAGACAAGTTGTATGATTTTTTCAAATCGAGTAATTTTGCAAATTTGTTTAAAACTTTCCTTAACTTTACATGTATACGTCTTAAGTTTACATGCATTGCCTAGAGTTTACATGTTCATGGTTAGTTGACAGTACAATAGGCGCATATCCAAAATAGTGGCGAGGATGAGAAAATATAGAAACTTAAATGAATATTAACTTTCTAAAATTGTGCATTTCTCTCGATAGAACCATAATCCTAAAATACTCATTCATACCACAAGAAATTTGACCTGAATTGCAAATATACTCAATTTACTCTCAAGTGAGTTGTCGACAATGCCCATGCATACAAATAATTAAAAGTAAGAATAACTTTTGATGAACTTTTTTGCATTTAGAACGATGAAGCACCAGGCCACGATGTCACTCTGTGTAAATCGTGTTGCAGCTGAAAACACCCTGAAACATTATCGACGGATTTTACAAAGTTCCCCATCTTAACAATTCTTAAGACATTTTGAAATTAATACGGATACCTGGATAATTACTTGGTAATACTATAAGAATAATACAGTCTCGTGCAATGACTCCGGACAACATCAGACAATACAAGCACCTAGTCGGCACAATGATTATCTACAATCATTCGTTTCTTACGAATAAAAATGCAAGAACTGCAGTTTCCGGGGTGCTTCATTTCTGAAGTAAGAACCCTGAACTTGACAGAATCGAAAGCGGTCAGTAAATCAGTGTCACATTGTCAAGGCATTTTGTCCTTGTTAAACGTATTTACACATATTCAGATGACGACATATTTCAGGAGAGTGGTTTGTCATTAGCAGAGCAATGTTTTTTGGGGTGTTTTTTTTTTGGTAAAACCACTTTTGTTCGTCTCTCAATATTCTTAACTTTAACACTTTAGAATAAATTTCTACTATTTTCGGACTTTCAAACTCTACATGACTTTCATAAGTCAAGTCTATTTGGAATAGAAAGGAAGACTACAACAATGCAAAAACAATCTACCACAAAAATAATACATTCACAAAAGTATTCCACTAAAAATATTTTATCACAGTGTATTCACTCTTTTTTGTAATTTTAAGTACATTAATTCTTCCTTTAGAAAACGTTCAGTACATTGTTCATTATTGAAAATCTTTGTCTTGTATACTGCAAAAGTAGCAATATTTATAACTATAGTCATCTCATGAAACCTATCAAAATCTAACATAAAACCATAAACTATATGTTTCCACAGTATTTTAAAGTTCGTTTTCCCCACCATATTACTAATCTCATTGACTTTTTGCAAGAAACGGATTGTAGTGATGCACTCAAAGAGGAAATGCCCACAATCGTCTTTCTTATGGCATGTCTTACACTCAAAATGGTCTTCTATTTTCCATTTCCATAAGTTATACCTATGCGGTAACTTATCATGTAACATAAAATAATTAAACTGGGCAACTTTCTTAATATACATCACCTTCATCTGAAAATGCCATATCTTTTCCCACATGTACATCCCTCCACGAGATCGTTCCCTAGTTCTACAATGCAATGTTTTTACAGAAGTCATCAGTGTTAACGTCACAAGCTGGTGTGCTTTGTACTAACAATCTATTCTCCCATCGTTCATATAACCATAAATTTGATACTATAAACAAATAAACTTAACCGTCAACTAGACTATATATTTGGAAAGTAGCCAGACTGAAACTTAAAATAAAATAAAATAAAATAGTAAAGTAAAAACGTGTTAGTTGTAGCCCAACAGAATAATAGAATCCCACACCCCAACGGGTTGGGATGGAATGTCTCACACGAGTTGGGGAATTCTGTCTCACACGAGCCGAAGGCGAGTGTGAGACAGAATTCCCCAACGAGTGTGAGACATTCCATCCCAACCCATTGGGGTGTGGGATTATTTTTCTCACGTCCCTCCAATATCTTTAGAAAAATGCACTTTATTGTGGTAGTTTTATACTATCAAAAAACAGCACCCGATTGCTCTTGTTTCATTTGTATCATTCCGCACAGAAAAATGAAGTTCCTTTCATTGATGTGCATATCAAACACGTTAACATGTATATTACCGATATGGCAATTTTGTTTTGTTGGTCAGCCACAAATTCTCCAGGTCATCCGAGGAAAATGTTGCGAAACAGTTCTAGTGGCCATCAGTTGATGACATTGCGTGAATGCTGTCGTCTGCTACAGCCTCGTGTGCAGATGGCTCGCTCATCGAAGTCTTTCGCTAACTGTATCGCTGTCAAGTCAGTTCTTCTCCAGAAAATATGTCGACGAGCGTACACAGCCGAAAGGTTTGTAATGGCCTGAATTCTCCCGTTACAACATAAAAGCGGTCATCCTCCGTGTATTTGTTGCCGACGCTGACCGTACTCAAATCTAGAACAACCTGTTCACTCTGCGGTTCAGTCGTCTGTCAGCTATAGTGCCAGTTGTACATTACGCGACGTTTTATTCGTCAAATAATTCGTGCAGAGAACTGGGCGCTGTGCAAAATCCACCAATCAATATACGTTTCACATACGAGGTGTTCGTTTGCGCAACAATACAGAGTGTGAGAACAAATTGATCTCACACTGGTGTTCTCACACTCCAAGCGCACTTGGGACGTGAGAAACAATTCTCACTTCTTTTGGTCTTATCTGATCCAGTGGTAAATGTTTAACTGAGTAAACAAACAAACTAGCATACACTAAAATTAAGCTTATCTTTAGTTTTGGACTTCTGTTTCAGTAGCGCTGGGTATAAATTGGGTACCATATTCAGGTACGTTGCCTGATACAGCCTATATTGTCGCGCTACATCAAGCCATATACGACAACATAAAATAGCATCCACACACTGGAGCAAATAACTCTTCGGGAAGACTTATTACTTCCGCCCTTGATATGTCCTGCTACGGCGCGCCAAATGTTTCACAAATATTTATCGATTCAGTGCAAAAATAAACTGTCTTTCTCTATCGAAATAAAAATTCGGTGTCATTAGGAAGGAAATAAATAAGAAAAGTATAATTAAAAATCGAAAGACAGAAATGTCATTTAATACTTCATTTTAACTTGAGAATAGTCTTTAAAGCGTAATTAGGAAATAAACAATTTTCAACGATTTGAAAAAGTCATACATTCATACTTATCGACATACATACACATATAATAGTTCGCGTAAAAGGTGCAATGAGTGCTGATTTTACAAACAAAAAAGTAAAATATGTTATACAGTGGTACGTACACAAAAATCACAAGAAAATCACTAAAAACCACTACTACCACTCGGAAAAAAATTACAAAAAATTAAAATGTGAACCACATACAGAATCTCATTATAAAAGAATCAGACAAAAAAAAGCCATGCATACATAAAGTTATTTATGTACTTAAGAAAATTAAAAAGCAGTACGTCTCATAAAAAACGTATTATAGATAATCAAAAAAATAATATGAACCACCAGCCGCTTTGACAGTAAAGAGAGCAAAACAGAGAAAAAATTCGGCAGTGATGGCTCTAGACAAAAGTGGACATCATCAACCAAAAAAAAAAAAAAAAAATAGAATAAAATAAAATAAAATAAAAAAAATAAAAAATGCCATGAACACAGCAAATACAAAAAAAAAGCGTGGGCCTGTGGAAAGATAAAACAAATGAGCACTCGTCACAGCAAAAAAAAAAGAAAAAAAGAAAAAAAAGAAAAAATGAGCACTCGCCACAGAAAAAAAAACGCGCGAAATTACAATTAATTTATTCAAAAAACTCATGGTTCACGTTTCCTTCGATTGACGAATCCCCAACAGCTGGGAATCAGATCACCACATACTACAATGTTTGACGAAATATTAATTGAGCATTTCAGTGATAACTTTGACATCTTGAAACCTAGCTCTGTTTGGCTGGGCCCTGCCAAGCAGAGCTACTTGAAACCGTACTTGATGAAGTGAAGTGGTCAATATCACCTGAAGAACGTCCAGGTTAACACTGAATAGTTCAAGAGAGTCAAGTTAACTGAGCCAATTTCAGGCAGTCCACATGTCAGGTCACGAGCGAGACGTACAACCCATGACCCTTCATAGCAACACTACGAACATATGGATGCCTTAGGCGCGGTATGACAAGGGGGGCACTGCAGGCCTTCCACCGAGCCGCTCTGTCATCACCGTTACATGATTTCTACACAGTTACGTGTGATTCGATACATCGCGTTCAAATACCATTATAATAAACCACTTCGTTGTTTGGTATAATTCCTCGTCTATCCTCAAAGATCACCTAAATCATGATAAATAGTTTTGAAGAAATCTGCCGCGTGTAGAGAGAATGTCCATCGTTTTCCATGGTCGCGACATGACGAGCGACGCAATGCAACCGCGATCCCTCAGGATCGGCACAAGCCTTACGAGTATGGCGAGAGTGTCCGGCCTTCGCAACGCCAGACACTCTCACTATACTCGCAGGGCTCGACCGGCACATACAAGACATGTCGATCCCCATTGCTGAAAACTTTATATTCACACAGTCCAATATATGGAGCTACGATATTTCTGCAGTAGCCTATATACATAGCTCTGGGTGGCAGGGCTGTGAGTAGCCCTGCGTACAGGTTTGTGTGTTCCCGGCATTATATACGGCCTCCACCACAGTAGTGGAGGCCGTATAACGCAGGGAACACACAGACATTTACGCAGGACTAGGCTGTGCGCTAACGGCGTTATACTGCCTGGCCGTATAACTCCTGTAACTCACAGCCCTGCCACCCGGAGCTACAGTATACAGAGAAGTAGCGGCTGCTTGATCAGTGCATGGAGGTAGTAGAGACTACCTCCATGATCAGTGTTTGTCAAGTTGGGCGCGTTCGCGTTCTACATGCACTAGTGAAAACGTTGCCTAGAATCTAGACAGAGTGTTTTAGCCTGAGTATTTTTGCCTTTGTCACACTCCGTTCAGAGGCTAAACCCACGGTTACGTGTGTTTCGATGCATAGCGGCCGCTGCGTGGTATGCAATTTTACTAAGCATACCAAACACGGAGGCCACTATGTATCGGAACCACACGTAACCGTGGGCTAGTGGCTAGCCATCGTTTTGTTGGGGTAGGACTCCATGGTTTGGGCCTAGAATGTCTATGGTTTGGAAGAGGCGGTCCTACACTGTACAGTGAGGGGATCGCTGGCTGCCGGCGTGTAGGCCTACTGTACTAGCGACGGGACCGCCGGCCGCTGGCTTACCACCTCGAGTGTATATTGAGGCACGCCATGAGGGGACCGCTGGCAGCCGACTAACCACCACGAGTGTTTTGTCCACCTGTAACTGTTTAATATAGAATGGAACGTGTCGGTAACTTGGACGTCCATGAGATGATATTGAAGACTAGAAGCTGAGAGTTATCGCTGAAATACCCAAAATATCTTGTCCAACATCCGAGTGTGATGATCCAAAACCCTCTGGCATTAAACTGTAACAATCATGACGTTGAAAATTTCATGTTGGGCTTTTTCTGCGGGGTGTCCCTCTCTGTTTTCTTTTCTCGAACGGGCCTCTTTTTTTCCTACAGTTTTTTTGTTGATTTGATTTGAGGAGACCCTCGTTTGGTTTTTGTTTTTGTAACCTCGTTTGTTGGTTTTTTGAGGGGGATTGTTTTTTTTTTTTTTTTTTTTTTGTAACCTCGTTTTGGTTTCTTTTCAGCCTCAACGCCGGCGCGATCTCGGTCGACTTTTCAGTTGTGATTCTCTTTCTTTTTTTAGTCAGACCTGATGGTGAATCATTTTGTTTTTTGGTAGTAGTGCAAGTACTATTTGTGGTTTTGTTTTTAATCATTTCAATATTTTTTTGTGTGTGTGCTTGATTTTTTTTTCTTTTTTCCCTTATAATCAGCATTCATTGCACCTTTATATCAAATACACGTGTATGTGTACGTCAATAAGTATGGGAGTGTGGTATTTCTAAATTTTTGCAAACAGTTTATCTTCTCATTGCGGTTTAAAGAATATTTTACAATTAAGCATTACACAACATTCTGCCCTTTTTTGCAATAATACTTTTCTCGTTTATTTTCTTCCGTAATTCCATCGAATTTTTATTTCAATCGAGAAAGACGGTTGCACGTCATCTTTATCTGTACAGACACATTCAAATATTTAATGACACGTATTTTCAAATGAATGATATTTTTATGAAAAGGTACATTAATAACATGCAATGATATAGACGAAAGAATTTTTTTCTTTATTATCCATACACGTTTAAGACTTTTTTTTAGAAAGAAAATTTGACAGTTTATTTTTACTCTATGACGATAAATATTTTTGAAACATTTGGCGCGCCGTAGTCCTGCCGGTCATCATGGAAAAGAACAACATTTAGACGATCGTGAAGAACAGTACTTTGAAGTCCGAGACGAGGGCGTGTTATTGGTGACCTATCCAAAAGTCGGTAAGTCCCCCGTGCACCATAAGAACATGGCTTTGAATTCAGTCAGTAAAACGGTACCGAGCTGGCGGCAGAGTATGCCTTGCCTGTTAACGCTTCAAAAGAGTTGAACTTGGGTTACCTTTTAGTTGGTAGATAGTGACGAAATAAACATAAATAAATAACTAACAATAACAGACAAACTTTGACAGTGTCCTCATAAAACGCGCAAGACATAAAATCTCGCCATCATCGCTTACACGTTTTGCTTAGTCATCGCACCAATGGCTACACGCAGTGTTGATTGTTGAAACCGTGTCACCGGTATCGCGGTCTCGAAATCATCGACAACAGCTGATATGAGTAAGGAAAACCCACTATATATGTATACAGTGAAACAGACCGGTAGATCTCGTATTTTATTGTTCTTTGAAACAACATTAGCACGTTTATACACCAAACTGAGACTTTCTGCTCTGCAGTAAGTTAAAATATGTCATCGAAGGCGTGATGAGTAAGCTTTTCGGAGAATTCATGCTTGCGTAAGTATTCTTGGTAGTCTTAGGCCTAGGGTACTTCGAATGCTGAAAGCAAAACACAGACTGAATATGAAATGAGTATGGTATTTTTCTCATTCGTTTCAAGGAACACTGTTTAAAATCCCTTTATTTGCAGCGGGGGGGCTGCTGACTAAGCCTTTTACTTAATCACCGAAGCGGATTCTGCATCTTGACTCTGGCGAACATACCCAGGGGGCATATACCCAGGGGGCACATACCCAGGGGGCACTGCAATAGGAAAGTTATACACATATGTACCGCGCTTTACGTTTCGAGCCCCGTTTTCGCCGCATGATAAAGTGTTGACTTTTGACCCCTGGCTTTGATTCTAGCATTTCTTTTGACCCCAAATAAGCATTCTTAACCTACCATTTGAAGAAAAATTAAAGTTTGATGTAAATATTTGTTCAATAGTGTCAACTGTCAGCACCCTCCACTTTACGGAATATTGTAGAGTTTGTGCTATGAAGTTTGAACAGTCCAGTTATACCCTACCTATTGTACCCACTGCACCCAATTTGGGACTATATGGGTCCCTTTCTAAGGCAGACACAGTTGGTAAATAAGACAGTCACAAACCTTCCTCTCTTTACAAAGCAATGTTTGTATTTTAAAGGACAAGCACATGTAAACACTGACTGTCGAGTCATGTAGTTTACTGTATACATTCAATCCTAATATTCGAAGTTTGATTGTTCACCTCAGAAAACAGTGGGGACTCGACCGAAGCTTGATACAGTATCCAAAGGGTTAGTACACTCCATCAGTTCCATGTAGAATGGAATCAACGTCGTGTGGCAAATGATTAACATTTGCGGAAAATTCAAAGTCTGATTGTGGCTATATGAATTATGAAATAATCTTCTGAGTAAATATCATAATCTGCATAACTTGCACTTGGTCCAAGCTATCAGTATGGCCATAATATCGGAGCGGTTGAAAAAATTAGCAAATTCGGGAGCACGTGCAAAATTCAGGAGCACGTGAAAAAGTTTTGCAAGTACGACCGTAAGTTTATGACACCCATATCGGGACAGTTGGCCAATAGGCGATTAGGATATCTTTTTCGGTAGTGCTGGGTATAAATTGGAAGATGCGGGTCACACTTACTCCATATTCAGATACCTTGCCCGAGACAGCTTACTGTCGCGCTACATAATGGCATCCTCACAGGAGCAAAAGCTCTTCAGGAAGACTTACTTCTTCCGCCCTGGATATGTCCTGCCGGTCATCATGGAAAAGAACAACATCGAGACGGTCGTGAAGAACTTTGAAGTCAGAGACGAGGACGTGTTTTTGGTGACCTATCCAAAGGCCGGTAAGTCTCCCATGCATCACCAGGGCAGAGCTTTGAATTCATTTCGTATATTTTTGGGTAACCCGCTGCAGGCAGAGTATGTTTGCCTGTGAACGCTTCAGCAGAATTGAACTTGGGTTCCTTTCAGTCATTAGGTAGTGACGAAATAAACATAAAAAAATACCGTTAAATAACAGAAGCGGACAAGCTTCGACACTATCTCCATTTCGATGATAAAACCTCGACATCATTGCTCAGAGGTTTTGCTTAGTCATCGCATCAGGTTAAGCCAACGTTGTTTGTTGCAACAGTGTCACAGGTGACGCGGGCTATAGACATAATCAATAATGAATTACTACTGAACACAAAAAAAGAATAAGGACCCCCCCTTTGTTTTACCATGTTTGGTTCCTTCATCTTCTTTGAGTACTATTTGATAGTTCTACAGTTTCACAGTACCATCTCCAAGTTTGGTCGCTGGCTTAGTTTGAGTCTAATGTCACCTATTACATTCATTGTACAATCTTTCATTGGCATCGGTTCAATGTACTTTTATGACAGTAACTGCATCCATTCTGCACTATGTCCAACATTGTCATGGGTTTATCAAATTTGACCGTCAAATATAAGACATCTCTATTGACACGAGGTATCCCTGTAGTCTCGTGCACCTCTGTTTGTAGTCTTGTGCTGTTTAATTAATCTTGTCTGTACTTTCATGCACCCCTGTCTGCAGTCTCGCGTGCCCCTGTCGTACCTAACCCAGCCACTGGAACTTGCACGGTGACTCAGCAGGTTTATCTGCATGCCCAACATAGCAGGACCAATGGTTTCCCGCCCCAAGGGACCATAAATCAATCAATCATTCACTCATTCATTCATTAATATTCATTTCGGACGACCACATAATATCACATCATATATTTGTTCACAACTTACTTGCAAGAGCTGTTTAAAGCATTCTCGAAATTGTAATTACTATTTTTCCATCGCTGCGGGTTATCAGACGCGTCCATTAAAATGAATGTAACGTTATTTGAAGCTACCGGGCCCTGTGTACCACTCCTGGGCATTTTCATGATAACGGCCAAATATGCACATGTTAAATTAGGGAGCCGTCATTACTTAGGGGTCGGAGGAATGTGAAGGGTCAAAATCAATATATTCAGTTTGGTGTATGAAGTAATATCAAAAAGGTTCAGTAAATATGCAAACATGAGCAAACAATGTGACGATCTTCAGAATTGCGGCATAACTGCACATCATTGCCATCAATATATGCAAGAGGCCCACTCAAAATAATTATATCTAGTATTGATATATTAAATATGAAAATTAGGTAGCTAAATATGCAAATTAGGTAACTTAAGCATAATTAATGAATCTAGTGGTTCGGTCAAAACCAATGCATTCAGTATTGATATAGAGTTAAAAAGATATTTATTATATATGCGAATGAGCAAATTACTAATATGTGACGCTCATCAAACTTTCAGCATAAATGGACATAATAAGTGTGACCAACATACTTCTGAGCTGTCTTTGGAGTACGGAATTTTGATGAATGGCCAACTTTATAATAATTCGATATATATATATATATATATATATATATATATATATATATATATATATATATATATATATATATATATATATATATATATATATAATTTATGTGTCAATAAATCCTCAGGTACAAATTGGACAGCGGAAATCATCGATGCAATCCAAAACATTGACAACATCGATATACTCAAGGAAAGATCTCTCATGGAAAAAGTTCCCCTGTTAGAGCTCGGCCCATCTACTCATCCCGATTTGGTGGAAGATGGTATCACGCAAGTACCGTCATTTGCAAAAGTCATACTAGAGACAATGCCCAAGGGCTCACCGAGAAGAATAGCCACGCACCTTCGTCCTGACATAGCTCCAGTACAGCTGTTTGAAAAGAAACCGAAAGTAAGTTCAACTGCGATTCACAAAGTTGCGATAAAAAATTGATACTGCGTGTTTTGCGGTCGTACTGAAAAGCTGAGCACTTTGTCAAGAGACAGTTTGTATGATTGGAGCTTTCCTGACAGCACCCTTTACATGCCTTAAGGTTCCATTGTAAGCTCACATGTTCATCATGTGTGAGTTTTTTTCGTACTTCAGTCTGTCTGTCTGTCTGTCTGTCTGTCTGTCTGTCTGTGAGCGCTATATTTCGAGAAACCAGATTTAAATCAAATTTGGTACATATGTTCTGTTTTGGACTTTGAATGGCAAGAACTGATCACTTTTTGCCGGGGAAGGTTTGCGTAATTAATAATGATTTGTATTAGTATTTGTTCAGAAATCAGACGTTCTCAGAAATTCATCATCATATCAGACGAATCTTGTTGCAGATGTTAATAAAAAAACGTAAGCAGATTTAAAGCTAATGTAGAGGTTTTACGATAATGACACTGCTCATTCGCATATTTATTGAACTTTCCTAATTAGGGATACATTGATTGAACCAAATTTGATGAAACATGTTTTAATGCAAGTCAATTAGCCACATTACATCAGTTATTTCTGATTTGAGTATTTAACGAACGTTTCTAATGCTGGATATACGTCCAGATCGACTGGACCAAAGTTTATGAAACTTGTCATGTACACTGAAGATACTAAGATATAACATTGACGAAAGTCCTTTTTTAAAATTTGCTTCATAAAGTTGTTATACGATGATCTAACGGCCATGAAAGAAATTTAGCATTATCATTTCAGGTAGATACTAATTTCTGTATTTTGGATTGAAGCATTATACGATGGATATTGCTCGAGATGTTGATCATAACAATTTTAATAAAGTTGTAAACTCATAACAAGAATATCAAAGAAAAGTTTCGACGTCTGTAACATATACTGAAGCACGGGAGCGTGTTTAGGTGACACCTGGTCGTTATTATGATTCAAATATTTTTGTTGTGTCTGTAAATCACATTCTCGTTCTACTCTCGAAACTCGTTCTACTCTCGAAACTGTGTCGAAATACCAATACCGTGCACCATTAAACTCAATACCACGGTCTAAACAAGTGTACTTAATTAAGCAATAAAGCACACCCAGCGATGGTATACCACGATATTTTGACCAGTTCACGACATATATGCAAGAGCAATAGCGAGGGCATATATGAAGTGAGCTGGTCAAAATCTAGTGGTATACCGTCGTTGGGTGTGATTTATTGCTATTATATCATAACAGTATATTGAAATTCTGGCGTGGAACGTCATAAATAGATATTTGCTCAGGCTGAGAGCTCGCGCGTATGCCAGCCGTGGTATATCGCCAATATACCACGGTTCTTTTCGCGTCCCGACCAATCAGATCGCTGTATTTGCACCATCAATATACTGGTATGATATAATATCCAATATTATCTTGACTAATCAATATTGGTCCGGACCAGAATTCATGTGTGAACAAGAACACCGGATATAAACAGTGTTGTGTTGTGTTCAAAAGGGGAAATAACACCTTAACTTTCAGCATATTAGGGAGACGAATGAAAACACAAATTTGGTTTTTTTTTTATAATAAAGGATATAGCTATTGAATATTTGAAGCTATTAGTTACGGTCGAAAGTTTGCTTCATGATTTGTTAAAGGATGCGAGGACCAATGTCAATTTTTATAAGCACCTTGCAAACTCATTGCAATAACATCAAAGAAAATTGTCAATCTAGATACAACTGCAACATATACTGAAACATGAGAGCATCTCCAATTCTGCCTCGAGGTTTCACCCCACGGTATTATTTATACTTTCATGGCGGAAAAGACCGAGGACAGACAGACATAATTTTCACTCACAGGAGTGCCATCTATCCATCAGTCGTATTTTAATGGCAGCTTACTTTGTCAAAAATTCATACAATAAAAGATTACTTGATTACTTTCTGAAATTCAGTGTTCTTGCCCTTCTTTTGCCTTACACTTACACATGCGTCAGTGCTTTTCCATTTATTTTTGCAAGACTTTTTTAGTTTGCCTTTCCTGTTTGGCTTTTCCGCAGTTCTTTGCTTTTGCGTCGTCTACCGCACGCGATCATCTCGATATCTGTGTGTTTACCTGCGTCGTTTCTGTATGCTATTCCATTCTGTAGACGATCGTGGTGGACAGAAACCCAAAGGACTGCCTCACTTCTCTCTATAACTGGCATCTGACCGTGGGCTTTCTGGACCCCTTAACCTGGGAAGAAATGTTCGACGCGTACATGAAAGGACTCAGTAAGTAAGCTAAACCGCTTATTCTTTGACACACACCGTTTGATCAAGTTCTGCAGACAAACTGTGGATCAAATCAGGAGGCGTCTTTACATGTAGCAGAATTTTCAATGACAAATGTAACATATATTAGCGGTTAGGGTAGTCTGTGAGTAACATTTGCCAACGCTTGGATGTAGAGCGAGAAATGGCATAGCATGGGTTCGTGCAAAAAGGTAAATCATTTGAAAGCTTCGACTTGTCAGGAAACGCAAATTCAATGGTCGAGGTAGTATACATATTGGGTAAATGTTAGTACACATGCGCACCGATACTGTCTGTGGAAGTATGCATGGACAGAAGTGATCCCACTTAGGACGCCCTCACAGTTTACTGTCTGTGAATATTTCAATTTTGATTCATTCCGTTGCAGCAATATTTGGCGACTATTGTGAGTTCATTAAATCATGGGCGGAGTACAAGAACGAACCTTGGATGTTTTGGATACGCTATGAAGACATCAAGAAGGTGAGGCTAGTAATACAAGTATTCGATATAACAATGCATGATCGCAACTTCCAGTGCAAATGAAGTTTAACGCTTGTCCATTCGGCAATTTTGTGAACAGCACCAGCCTGCCTTAAAATGTGTTGCACCGTGTGCACATTATCTAATTTGGTTCACAGACGGTACAATACCAATGCGCCGTCCATGAATATTAGCCATGAATGACGAATCGCTTGCGTCCGATCTGTATACTTATATAATATCACTTGACATTAATTGAGGATGTGCTTAAAACGTCTCAAAACGTGTCCAGCATGCTATGTCTTCGTGGATCATGGCAGTTGTAACGTTGCATGTTTCCAGTAATTGCCCTACACAAAATATATTTTGTAATTTTTATATTTTACACCGAGTCGCAAATATGTTCATATAATTATCACCTGAGTATGTACCCGTACATTTGTGTGTAGTGTCTGATAATAAGCTTATTCTTTACACGCAAAAGCTAGTCCCCGCTAGAATTCATTTTCAACCCTATTAGCATTACATTTTGTACACATTATGTTTCGAAGTTTATTATACAAGTTTATTTCAACACACAGAAGGAAGAAGTACTCTTTCTTTGAACAAATACAATGAAAATAAATATACAAAGTCACAGCAATCAAATTACCTCTTGAACGTTAACCAATGGATGGCCGTTGAGTGAACGGGTGCGTATAAAGGTTACACAGCAAACAGATCAGACGAAATAAACTTGTTTAAGTCGTTTTCTTCTCACTGCCTTTCTCTTAGGATCACAAAGGTTCTGTCAAGAGAATTGCTGATTTCATGGGCAAGTCTCTGACAGACTCACAACTCGATGAAGTGGTTCGGGTCACTGACTTTCAGTACATGAAGAAGGCCAGTGAGACAATCAAAGGTCGTGAACTCGTTCTCAGGCCAGGGGGCACATGGCAGAGGAAAGGTAATTAGTGCCAACAAACTCCCTTTCGTAGCGACAAACTTGATCAACTCAAGTGAAATTAAATGCGTCTCCCACTGCAAAGAAACTTGATAAATAAAGAAATTTTCAATAACACAACAATAATATTTTCGAATTGCATTGATGGAGAGTACTATCAGATTTTAGCAGGAGTGGATGTATGTGGGCACAACCACGCATCAATTACTAGTAACCTAGGCAGTCGTAACTGTTGAGCCCTTTAGAACACAGTAAATAACGAGGCGCTCGGTGGAAAACCTTCAAGTGTGTATCAAAGATTTTTGTGTCAAGTATTTTAGCACGACCTCCAGTTTTCATAAGCATACATCACCTATTACCCTACTGAGATACAGGAATGGCTTGGTGGCGCCTGACTTATTCGTAATTTGTTCGTCTTTTCATTTCTGTAGGCGTTTCTGGTGGTTGGAAAAACACATTCAGTGTGGCCCAGAGCGAGATTTTTGATAAAGATTACAATGAGAAAATGAACGGTTACGAAGACTTGAAATATGATTTTTAATGTCGACGTTTCACTAGCACTATTTCCCAAAAAGTGCATCGTTTGGTACAAAATGCTCGCTCCAAATATTTTCTAAGCGCTTGTCTTATGGAAGATTAAGTTTTCAGTATTTGAAGGTCGAAAACAAATTTCATTCATGGATCAACGAAATATAATGTCTATTCAGTAGAATATGTGCGAAGTGATACTTGGAAAGGTTAGTGTCTTTCATCATTAACCCTTTGAGTGCTATATTTTTCCCACCACAATTTCAGAGCAACATTTTACCAATTTTTATGAACTTTTCTGTAATTTTTCTGATAATTTTGGACAAAATGAACACAACATTTCATTGGCCACAGTTTTTTATCAAAATTTTGGCAAAAATCAGACAAAAATTGGCTTAGGTATATTTTATAAGGCTGACAAAAATTGACTTTGGCGCTCAAAAGGTTAACAAAGCAGGCATTTCTCTTCGATGGAAGAAGTGATTCAATGGGTAGGAATAGCACACAAATCCCTCTTACTTATAGACTAAACCTGTGTGACTTCAACAAGCTAATTGAGATCAACTTTTAGTAATGCTACACTTGAATCGCTACGTGGAAGGGATAACTATGCTCAATGGATCGGACACAGTTTGTAATACTTTGTGAATAAAAAGTGCGTTGATAAAAGATAAAAGACTAGTGCTTTCATTTATTAGAATGGTCAAAACACCGGTCTCTCGACTGAGTATTGTATCATAATAGCACATACCAAACATGGCATTCATTGTATTTGGACAATTATAATTTGTTCTTTGTTTATGATGCCACAGCGACAATGTGCTACAATAAACGGAAATCTCGTTTTAAATGTATTTATCGTTTTGGTTAGCAGAAGACATCTGTCAAGAAACCCCTCTCGTGTTAATGTTCAAACAGTGTCTTCTGAACATGTTCATTGAAGATACCGCAGTAAAAGGAAAATTTTTTAATTAAATGTGAAGATTAACAATAATTGTACATACCACAACACTACATGACAAGTGAAAATTGTCACTATACATACGAGGCTTCGGTTTTACACGGTAATTCTGCAACACAACCGACGTTCCTCAGAAGCAACATATATACGAGAATTGTACACAGGAAAGATCTCTCTCACAATGCAAAAGTCAGTTTATTTCACAAGCCGATTTTTGTTTTCATTTTTATTACGTCATCATGCAACAATTCAAGCGGAAAAAGGTAACAGTTTAGGATACACGTCCATGCATACCTGACTCCAATGGCGACGTCATCGTATTCAAGAATAAGCTGCAACGCAATGGCCATAAAAAGGAGATCGTCGGAAATGCGCCTGTGCGACTTTCTTATCGACAAATACATGTATTTCATGCATGATATCTAGATGCATCATGTCAACATTGCTGCAACATTTAAATTTTACGATGTACATTATGACAAACATGTTTTAACTCTCATCAATATCACCAACGTAGCTTGGATACAGCATTTGAATTTGTCGTATGGGGCCCTACGACCGTTTAGTGCATTTATGTCGATCCCTCTTTCTATATATAGTCACAGACAAATAGAAGAAACTGTTTCTATTTGTCTTTGATATAGTTGACAGAGTTAAAGGCCGTCAGAAAACCGTTTTACAGAATGTCAACATAGTGTCTTTGTTAAGCGTATTAACACAGTTGTCGACGAACGTCATCACGTGATTCGTTTGTATGAGTCAGAACGAATCATGTTCAACATGTTTAAACAAACAACAGACCATCACACGCTCAAGTATTTTTAAAATTGACCATATTGTTTTAATAACTTAATAACCATGATACTCTCTGCCCATGCAAATTTCCTAGGCATCACTCAAGAATTTTACATGAGACCTGCCTGGATTCATATCTTAGTGAACAGAAATCGCCTGGTTGTATGGCCTTAAGTCACATAAATAGTTGTTTTCAAACGTAAAATATTTTCACTTCCCTCTATCTCTTAAGAACTGATCCTCAAAAGGCTACCTTATTCTTTAATGTGCTTTGAGAATTATTGTTGTAAACTGCTGATTTTGGAAAAAAAAACTATGATCTTGAGATGCTTCATGACAATGCCATAAAAAGGTGTCCTGTGTATATAACACAAGTAATTGGCGATGCAAGCCCACATGTGTGTCCGAGGCAATCCTCCGACACTTTGGATACTGCATATGAAAACATTATGATATCATATAATGATATCTCATTTGTTTCATTGGACGGCGTATATAAACAAAAGTTACCTTTAATTTCAGCGTTGGGTGGCGATTAACCATTTTATTCTGGCACAGCAGCCGGCTTTTGAAAAAAAGATGGTGAAGCTGTTAACCAATCACAAGGTGAACTCTGTGCCCAATGCAATGGTTGAAATAAATTGGAAACGCTTATCACCAAAGACTGATTTTGATCCTTGCAGTTTAGTGAATATGTTACATCCTCCACTGCCCATTACTGCTCGTTAAAGGGCCAGTACCTAGAACATTTGATGTTTTTTCACTAGTTATTTCTTAGTCTACTCCCCGAAGTTTGTTGAGATGCACATTATTCATCTCGTCAACTCAGCTTGTACATATTTAGACTGCACTGTTATTGTTGACAAGTGAATTCTGATCCGGACTAGAATTCAAACGTAAACAATAACTCTTTTGCAAGTATCGACACTTGACAAGCTAAATGTTAGATGTTTCAGCATGCTTGTTTGAGTAGAACAAGATCTTGCAATTGATATACATAACAAAAGTAGCGTTAAAATTCATCAAATTTACAGCTACTGGCCCTTTAACAGGCCTGGCCTCCATATACACAACAGTGAAGATTTTACAAAAGCCTGATACTGAAAGATTAACACAGTTAAATGAAGAGTAGGATCGCCGTCGTGTTGTAACTGGTTAACATTTGTGTGAATAAAAATTTTAGTCAATTGGTGATCATATGAAGTAATGCAGTTGTAATTCATGTACTGTTATCATTTATATTACTTGCACTGAGACTCAAGATAGGAAGATTGGAAAATTCACGAGCTCGCCAAAACTCTTGCGTGCACTTCCTTGAGTTCAAGAGGCTCGTACCCGACCCAGTTGGCCAATGGGCGCAATGACTGATAGAGCCGGGTATAAATAGGGAGATATTGGTCTCTCTAGGGTACTCCAAAGTCAGGTGCGTTGCCCGATACAGCCCTTTTGCTCCCGCGCTATACATTGTTTAACGTCGAAGGTAAAAATGACAGCCAAGCAGGAACCAAAGCTCTTCAAGAAGACTTACTTGTTCAGCCCTGGATATGTCTTGCCAGCCATCATGGAAAAGAACAACATCGAGACGACCGTGAAGAACTTTGAGGTCCGAGACGAGGACGTGTTTCTGGTGACCTATCCAAAGGCCGGTAAGTCTTTCCACAATCATGAGACAGATCGTTTGCCAGTCACTCTGATGATGGCAGACCGTGTTTGCATGTGTAAGTGTCAACAGAATTAAACTTGGATTTAGTGTTTGGTCGGCAGTTGGAGACGAATTATACAAAAGATGACAAATGATAGCAAACAATTTGCATTAACCTAATGCGATGTTGCTTGAAGCAGCATAACCAGTGACGCGGTCTCCCAGTCATTATTAATATCTAAACATCCTAGTTCAAAACAAGAATTAATTTTACTGTTTCTTGGTACCGTAATGTCTGAATATTATCGAGTTGATCCACAATTTTATGGTGACATCTCAAGTTTGCTCGGAGGTTAGTTTGTGTTTGGATGTCAAATAATACATTTTGCCACGTTTCGTTGGTATATTGTTGCACGGCGCAATGACTCCAAGCGCAGCAGTTTCATGAGAACCATTTCAAGTTTGTTTTTCCGCCATGATCCAATGTTTAATGCCGATTATATCAGGGTGCGGCGTTCTGCATTTGTCATTTTTTAAGACACCATGCAACCTTTTATCTTGTAGTCCCGCCCATGCCTCTCGTTGTACAACGAGAAGGTGACTCTGTGCTACATAGCAGGACCAATGGTCTGCCGTCATGGCGGAGTATAAATGCATTTTTTCAGGCTGCTATATCATTCGTAGACGTATCTTCACTATTGACTGCCAAATCATATCACATCACATCTATATTCACAGCTACCTGTTGCATGAAGTGTTTGGTGCGTCTCCGGAAATTAGTTTTGGCGTGGTTTTCAGAATGTTAGTTATTGGAAATGGACTCAACGTGGTTCAGATGACCGTCAAACTCGCCCGAATCTCCCATCAAAATCAGCGCAACTGGCATTTGAAGCACAGTTGTTCATAGCCGTTTTCATCATGATGGATATCGACTTACCGAATTAGAGCGCCCTCTATCGTATATTACCTCTACTACGTCAGCAAATGTTCAAAGTCCATAAGTTAATTGCATTCAGTACCGTCTGTTGTTAACAATTCGTATACGTCCCCTGGAAATCTCCGATTTGAAGACCTATCAAAATTATTTATATATATATTATATATATATATATATATATATATATATATATATATATATATATATATATATATATATATATATATATATATATATATATATATATTGTTATTTCACAGGAACTAACTGGACGATGGAAATTATCAGCGCAATCCAAAATATTGATAACATCGACATACTTAAAGAGAAAGCACTTAATGAAAAAGTTCCCTTATTAGAGCTTGGTCCATCTACTCACCCTGACCTGGTTGAGGAAGGTATCACAGATGTACCATCACTGGCAAAAGTCATGTTAGAGACAATCCCCAAGGGCTCCCCGAGAGGAATACCGACACATCTGTTTCCGGAGCAAGCTCCAGCCGAGCTGTTCAAAAAGAAACCAAAAGTAAGTTGAGCAATGACTCGCAATGTCATGGTGGACACAGGGATGGTTCTATACTCTGAGCAGACATTAAGGAAAAGGTTTGTGATCCTGTCGCATAACATTTTCAGAGACTTGCGACTCCTCTCCTGACAGTTCCATGTAAAGCTCCATTTTGCTACTATTATTATGATTAACACGATTGGAACTAATTTTGGATCACTGGATGGTGAATTGATCCCGATATAATCTGCAAATGTAACATCATCAGCTTTTCTTTTCAAGTTACACACTTGTTTTAATGGGTGATTTGTAATATCGCAACATTCAGCTATAGGGCACCTAACACTTTTGAGAAAATATTTTTGAAAAATGTAAAGATCCAATTATCCCAAATTAGTTCCAATCGTGTTGATTGTGGTATAATTGTTTTATGTTGTAAAGCACAGTTCTTGTTCTCCTCCCAAGACCATACCGAAATACATCCCCGCTTAGTAGTATAATGGAATCGTAAATTCTTTTCTCCCTCTTCACTCAAACTACTTTTTCTCAGTTCGTCGGTTTGATTGCTCTACCGCATGTCGATATCTTTGTGTTTACCTACCTATTTGCGTTGTATCTCCATCCTTCCTGTAGACTATCGTCGTGGACAGAAACCCGAAGGACTGCCTCATTTCTCTCTATAACTGGCATCTATCCGTGCGTTTTCTGGACCCCTTAACCTGGGAAGAAATGTTCGACGCGTACATGAAAGGACTCAGTAAGTAAGCTAAACCGCTTATTCTTTGACACACACCGTTTGATCAAGTTCTGCAGACAAACTGTGGATCAAATCATGAGACGTCTTTACATGTAGCAGAATTTTCAATGACAAATGTAACATATATTAGCGGTTAGGGTAGGAAGAAATGTTCAACACTTACATGGAAGGGCTCTGTAAGTTAGCAGGACTGCTGATGACATTTGAAATACACATATGCTAATTGAAATTTGAAGACAAACTATCACGAAGCTAGTTCGTTCGGATCATAACATAACGAATGAGCCTTATTGATATGTGGCAGAACTTTCCGAGACAGAGGCTGGAAATGTTCGCAGTTGAATTAGACCGTATAAATTTGATTGGTACATAAACACCAAGGAGACTTCGTTTTGTCAGACGTTCAAGTTCACTCTTACACTCCGAAACTGTACGTTTGAAATAGTCTCAAAGAGGACGCCCTCATGTTATAATATATGTCAATATTTTGGCCATTTCCATTGCAGCAGTATATGGCGACTATTGTGAGTTCACTAAAGCATGGGCCAAATACAAGAATGAACCGTGGATATTTTGGATACGCTATGAAGACATAAAGAAGGTAGGCTGGTAACATGCGCTTGATAACAATTTCAACTTCTCCTGAACATGACGTTTAACACCTGCGCAGATGCAAGCTTTTGAACAGCGTAGCTCGCCTGTAATGTCTAGGGCTGTATATATTATTTAATTTGGTTTATAGATTGTACAGTGCGCGATTCGCAATTTTAAGAATATTAACCATGGGTGATGAATCGTCATCATTTGATCTTTAATGTTCGCAGCTTTTAGTCTTTCCACGTGTTCAAAGTAAACTTTAAAGAGTCTTTAAACATATGAAAAATTACTAAATGTGGTTACTATATCTAATACTGTTCATATTTATAAGGACCCTTTAACTTAACTCTGGATATATTGTCCATTATTTTGTTCTGTAAAATGCAGTTCGTTGTTGCACACAGATTTCCATCTCAGAACGCCTAGTATTTAACTTGGCCACATAAACTCTATGTGTGGCGTCTGATTACTCCTGAATTCTAATCAGATCGTGGCATCATTTATCAACAGTAAAACTGCATTTGTACAAATAAATGGTCAATAATAAAATATTGGTAAATAATAAATTTCGCTTTAACACTCTAAGGACACATGTCCCTGTTTTCGTCAACAAAATCATCAAAACGATTTAAAGTTCACAGCTAATGTCAGTATCACGACAACAAATGCTTTTAGAGAGAGAGAATAAAATTGCCATTACGCGATAATATTATATGTTTATATATATATATATATATATATATATATATATATATATATATATATATATAGTTAGATTACGCTAGGACTATCAGTTTTTTAATCAATGCCTCTCCCACAATTTTTAAATGTTGTACCAAACATTTTGGTCCGTTTTGCAACTTACAATCATCGATTTCCATGAATACATCTTAATCAAGGTTATGCAGTTTATGGGCTGTCTTCCATATAATTTTACAAACACCGGATTTCCTATGTCAGTCATGACCGGTGACGTTGTGCAATGACTGTCTTTCATGCAACATTGAGTAATTCGGTCATCGGTAATTCTCGAATTTCCCCGTCACAAGTTCGAAATAGCTCCAGGCCAGTTTCACCCATTAAATTCTAAGGGCCGTATGACGTTCGATACATGAGGCATGTGATAAAGGTTACATATGCATTTAGATCGTTTTGTTCTCCCTTCCTTCTTCGTCAGGATCACAAAGGCTCCGTCAAGAGAATTGCCGAGTTTATGGGCAAGTCTCTGACTGACGCACAAGTCGATGAAGTAGTTCGGGTCACTGGCTTCCAATACATGAAGAAGGCCAACGAGACCATCAAAGGTCGTGACTTCATACTCAGACCGGAGGGAGTATGGCAGAGGAAAGGTAATTAAAAATTCGAAAATTCTTTTAACTTACGCCACGACAACCAAAACAATTTTACTGATGTTCAATATCACATCGTTCAAAAAAATATTTTAACGGCAATATAATATTTTAGAAACACATGGAGGAATAGTATCAGGTTTAGGAGGGATGGATATTAGTGAGCACAGTTAGCGTTTAATTACTGATTACCTAGGGAATCGTCAGTGTCAAGGTTCTTGGAATAGAGTGAATAAATAGATGCCAAAACGGATATTTCTGTTAGGTTTTTTTATTTATACATATCAATTCATAACCCCTCTGAGATTCAGAACTAATTGTTCAAGCAACTCTCGATATTCATATTACCTTTTGTTTGTTCGTATATTCATTTCTCTAGGTGTGTCCGGCGGTTGGAAGAACACATTCACCGTGTTCCAGAACGAGGCTTTCGACAAATATTATGACGAAAAAATGAAGGGTTATGAAGACTTGAAATATGAATTTTAATGCGTACCTACCGTTATTTCCAAAAAAGGCGCAATGAGTGACACAACATGTTTTCTTCAAATATTTTTTGATGTGTTTGTCTTATTGAAGATAGGGTAGCTTTCAATATTTGAAGACTGAAACCAAATTTCATGCATAGATCAATGACATTTTAATTCCTCTTTACTCAAATACGTGTGAGGTGATGATTAGAAAGGTTAGATTTAGTTTCTTGTCACGAGTAAGAAAACATTTATTTCTCTTCGATTCAAGAAGCGATCCAATGGGTCGGAATAGCTGCAAGTCCGTCTTAGTTGTCTTACCTATGGAACTCATGGAGCTATCAGTTATGGTGAGGGGTCCGATTGACCCTCAGGAAATGGGAGTAGGTCAATCATAGAAAATGACACACCCCAGTCCCCTTTCTAAAATGTGACTCTTCCTTTTCGAATCGCAAAATATGACCGTACCCCTACTCCATTCAGAGATTTGAAATGCTTCTTTGACTTTGGTAGAAATGCTGCCTTTGTTATAAATACTTTCGGACACTGCATTTAGACTGGTTAAAAGCCAAAAGACATTCATTTGGAGGGTGATTTGTGAGTGTGAAACTTTGGAACTGTGAAAGTTTAATAAACAGATTGGATGTAATTTATGTACTACCGGACAATTCTCATAATATTCCTTGAGTTTCGTAATACTTTAAGGTGGCGTTGCACTTACCAAACACTTTTTTCAAAGCCATATTTCTCATCAAAGTGACATGAAAAGCCCTTATAGATTTTTTAAAAAGCAGAGAATCTAAAGCTTAGTATACTAGCAATGGTTTACTCGAAGGATGAAAAGGGTACATATTTGAGTAGAACATCTAAGTTTTGGTATTAATGATATAAATTAATTTACGTCAATAAGTGAACACTAATTTATAAAATTTTGATATTTGGAACTAGAGTTTATTTAAAAAAACGACAATTTTGTTTTGCGTTGTCTATTCTCATTCTTAAATAGGACGGGGTTGAACGACTTTAAAAAGGTGATTCAAATCATTATAAGCAAAATTGACGTGACTCTTATTCCAAATGTAGAAGCTTTATTGCCAAATACAATTATCGTTTTGTTATATAGTCATTTTAAGGAGAGATAATGTGAAAATTTCTGAAATTTTTTGAAATATTGAAAAGAGGACGAAAAAGAAGCAAGGAAATCGGACGATTTGCATACATCAAATTACGACTACTTCTCCTGTTGAAAGTTGGACCCATAGAATATTTTAATCTTGGGTTGACATATTAATTAAAATTAAACAAATCCCTGCAGAAAAGTGATTTTGATCAAAATACGCTGTGTTATGAGCAATGGCCACCTTAAATAACACATGGAGTATTTGCGTTTATACACGTGTCCATCACCGTAATACGGATAGACAATACCAACAAATTAGACGCACTATGCAAACATTTGTAAACAAATAAAGACTTTTCCGACAAATAATAAAAAGATAGTCTCTCGAAAGAATATCGTATGATAGAATGCATACCAACCATATGTATTTTGGACAAATATATTTTGTATACCGTTAACTAATGATGCCACCACAATGTGCTACAATGAATTAGAAGTCTCTTTCCTATTTCCCAAGTTGTAAATCATTTTTGTTGGGGCTTTGGGGTTCTGGATATTTTTAGGGAAACTTACGCAGTAAAGTAAACACTTCTGATCGGTTTGAAGATGAACAAAATTATACTTTGGTTTTACTAATACGGTAATACTACAACACAACCAATATCCTTCAGAGCAAACATATATACGACAATGAGCAAAAATTTCTTTCATGCAGAAATGCAAAATTTAGCGGCTTGGAGTGTATTTCTATTGCAGAGGGTGTAGGAATAATTCAAAGGCTTATTTGTATTCACAGTCATTTATACCAATTACCCTTAAACATTTCACTAATAAAATAGGATTGCCGGTGCTTTCATTGGTATACCCACTGACATCACAATGGCGATTTATAGGCTATGTGACAGATTTTGCGTTAGAAAACTATGGTCAAAATAGCGTCCCTTATAATTGATAATGTAGACGTTGGTCTGAAATATCTCAATCTCGAAATGTGTCTCTATAAGCTTGAACGTGCCGTGGGTATACTGAGATGATCCGCGCATGACAAAACGAAAATAATTGTTCGGGGACTCTGCTCGGGCAAATTTGCACAAAATATATGCCAACGTTACGAATGGAAACTGCACAATGTATGTGTGCATGATACCAAATCGCGATTCAATTTTTATTTTTATTTTTTTAAATCAGTCACTATTTAAGCTTTCAACGACCTAATTCAGCAATGTTGTCCTGTAACGGGGAATTTCAAATCATAATTTCGATGCCAGATTTTCAGATGTCCAAACTTTCGTTAGAGGGAGAAGGCATAAAGTTCGAAGTTAAACGTGATGGACTTCGTTTGCCATGATGCGCGTGTTTCAATTATCCACCGTCCCATAGGTTTAGTATTGTGTCGAAAGGTCATGTGTCTTGTGCGCGAAGCGTTGCCCTAACAACAGTGGATTTAAAAAACTTTGAAGAGTTTGACTTCCTGAAATTAACATTTTATGTCAGTAATTTCGAAGAGCATTTTATCCTTGAACTCTAGAGGTAGGTCTTTAAATGCGTGATACAGTTTCTTTGCCAAGCAAAACTTCAAAAGGAATCCAAAATAGCCGATTGATGAGTCCTCATAATAGTAGTCGTGGACTCTTGAAAGTACTTCTTCTTTTAGAGCACTTAAATAGGATAGGTAGTATTCATTTACTTACGCGATTTCTTCAAGTGAGTGAGCGTTGGATGTCGTCATGATCTTCAACAATTACGAGGCGGCGCCAAATGTCACTAAATTTATTTACACAATTACCTTTATTTCAGAGATAGAACAGCTGGGAAATGTATATAGGGAGGAATATTTAATACACACACACACACACATATATATATATATATATATATATATATATATATATATATATATTAAATAATCCTCTTTATATACATTTTCCATCTGTTCTATCCCTATGATAAGCGCGATTGTGTAAATTATTTTTTTCACATTTGGCGCCTCGTACACGATACCCAGTGCAAGTGTTTCCTAGAGGTGAGAAAACATTGTCAATTTATTGGTTTTTGATTTTGAGTGATCAAAAAGCAGCCGCATTTAATAAAATGTGTTTTGAAGGGATTTTTTGTACTATGTCCGGCCTTAAAAGTGTCAATGTGAGAAGCAACATCCTTGTCTTCAGAAAACGGTTGTATAACATCACATCCATACGGTTTACATACATGCGGTTGGAACGTCGGTAAATAAGGTTTTTCGGTGAATTCTTAACGAAAATCTACAAAATATAAATATGAGTTCTTAGAAAAATGAAGTTTAGTAGGTGTTATTCTAAATTTATTGGTATGAGTCGACTGTCAACAAATATGTACATCATCAAAAGCGTAGTTACAGGATTCAAAAAACCTTTTTCCCTGTTTGCAAAATTATGTAATCTATAAGAATTCACCGTATATCCAAAATGCATTTGTTAATATCTTTAGAAACGAACAATAGCTTTGTGTTCCAATAATTACTCGGTGCAGACTATCACAAGTCCAAGAAATGTGTGGCCGTGTCTCTCTATCTGGGGCAGTAGCCTTTCCATGCGCCTTTCGCACGTCTTTCGCCGTGGGGACAAGCCTCCGTTTCAACTCAGCTATATTCTCTCCCTTTTCACGTGAAGTAATTGAACATTTTTCAACATCAATGCAAATTGTACTACAGTTGTTGACGTTGCTGGCGCTCAACAGATACGATCGGACAACAAGTGATCTCGAACGAGTCACGTTCCGAATGTGTCATTATGATAATGACGATAATTTGTTTATTAATTTTTTTGAAAGAAGTGCTCTTACTCCTATTCAAATAGAGCAAAACATATAAAAACATTCCGATGGTCTTGGTTGTTGACTTTTGAATGATAAATAGAATATCGACGGGGTAATAAATGACTTTCTGTAATAAACGTTACTTGACGACTTTAAGGAATTGATTGATTTTTTGGAACAAATAAACTGCATTCTTACAATTTTGGACCACCGATAACTGAGATTTCCTGAACAAGAATTAGAAAAAATTTTTTCACCATGACGAATTTTTCAACAAGCCAAATTATCGAAATTACGATAACGTCATCTCGAGGACGTGACCTGTGCGAGAACTGTCGCTGTCTGATACATCGTAACGGTCTAGCGCCAGCTACGTCAAAAACTGTCGGCGAACCGCTTTAATAGTTATGGAAAGTGTTCAATTGCCCGGTAACCTGGTGAAAAGTGTGGAGCAAGGTCGAAATTAAGAATTGCCAGCTTGGCGCAGACTCACGAAAAGGACAGGTACAGGGGCCTGGTTTGCTTGGGCTAATGCCCCAGATAAAGAGACATGTCAACGTATTGTGTTGACCTGAGGTATGCAATCGACGTACGCAAAGTTTAAGAGACGGGTGTTTTTTTGAGTACATTAACAAATTTGCAAGGGATGTACGATGACTTCTAAATACACAGAAAGAAAATGTTATGCGAATCTGGATATTATGTGATTTTGTCGTCATTAGCGCATTATTGAAACGCATAGGTGTTCTTCAGAACGACACGACCCCCTTCTTAATCCGTCCTATTGAGGTAATGAACGATTTAGGTTCATCTAGAGTGGATAATATGGTCAGAGTCAGTAAAAAGTGGTGACTGAGCACTGGCAGAGAGCGAAAGAACTGTACACTACATACATGCAAACTTTGCAACTTATCGAACAACTATGTCAGTAAAAACAGACTTACAGCGACTGATGACAGCCTCTTGTTGACCGTTCCCTCGTAGAGATCATCTCGTCCAATGTAAATTAGTTGGCAAGGACGTCAGTGTGGCTGTGAACGTTTAATACAGTATCAATAAAGTAGTTCTTCGTCATTTTTTCAAGCTGTACACCCTGCAATTTACACACTTGTTTGCAAATAACGATAGAATATATATAAAAAAATACATTGAATTTTGTTCATGCTAAATATGAAGATCACCAAAGACGCCATCCAGCTGTTGTAGGCTTTAGTCTACTGTTTAGTGTAGGCCCTAAGGTAATTCATGTCTGACCCGGTCGTTGTTTACGCTGACTTCAATGAGTCATATATCGGCCAGTACAGCAAATGCACATCTTGTGCCATTACTTTGCATTTCTGAGCAATATAAAGATTTTATTGCCCAAATAGGTGTCAAATAAACCTTGAAATATCTTTAATTAAATTGTTTTCGTACCTGGCCCATTTCCATAAATATCGACCGCGGATGGGCAATTAGTTCCTGTGTTACGGCGCAGGAACTCTGGTATAAATAGCTCGCGCCCAGGTCAGTTTGAGGTAGTTCGTGTTCAGGTACTTGTCACTAAGGTATTGTAGTCACGCGCACCGCCCAACAATATGACGGAGGAACAAGTTTCATTGAAGAAGACTTACTTCTTCCGCCCTGGATATGTCTTGCCGGTCATCATGGAGAAGAACAACATCGAGACCAACGTGAAGAACTTTGAAGTGCGAGACGACGATGTGTTTTTGGTGACTTTCGCAAAAGCCGGTAAGTTTAATGCACGGCTTTCGACCTGGGGTGTTTAAAATCTGCCCGGATACCCGTACAAGTCTTAGCGGCCCTGACTTTGTGTTCCGTATGTTGTCACTTTACAGACAAATTATGGATTACATAAACTACGTTTTTTCACAAGTTTCGGATAAAATAACCAACGGCCACTATCGAGCTGGCAGGAAATGGTTTTGCATGGTGCATTTAGCATTGTACACTTTTCACCCTGGGCGGCGACGACGACACGCTGACCACTATATCAACTGAGACTTTCCATAAGTTCGTACACATAAACCACTCTTTGCCTTTTCATTTGGTCCATTCTAATGCTGCGGGGCACGCTTTTTTTCAAAAATGTTGTGATACCACCAACAGTCACCGTGATCAGATTTGAAGTTTTGAAGTGCAAGTTTACGCACACTTCGTGCTCTTAATCATGACATATGTCCGATATGCAAATGATTATTGTTTTAAGAAACTCGCCTCCTCTGAAAGCCTGCCTCAAAAGAAAGGAAAAACTGGAACCTCAAGAACTTTGACCAATTGCCAAAATGTTTTAACAGCCCTTTGTTCAAAGATGATTAAAGACGTACACGATCAAGTGTATCTTGTACGGCATTCTCTACCTTTCCATATAAATGACGTGAATATATTTTTTCATAACTGTTCTGTTTACATTAGTGTCGTTAAAATGATTCTGACGTAACGTCGCTGATCTCAGCAAGTTCACGCTATAAATCACGTGATTGATGACTTTCCCAGGGGTCCTTTTGCTCGTAGGTGACCTCTTTTACTCTAGTATTGTATGCAGTTGTCTCACTTTTTACAAGGGGTGCTGTGAACCTGTTGCTCGCAGAAGCGATTGCTCGAGAAAAAAAATGAGCCAATGAGAGCGCTGCAAACGAATTTGAGAGGCAGACAAATTGGTTTGGGGTGGAGCTTGCTCTCTGGCCCCTGAATTCTCGGTACCTCAATTACGATTAGCCACCAAAGTGAGTATAAAAGTCTCATGCGGTCAACAATATCTTCAGTATGGCTGCTTTTTTCAGGTAAAACACATAATACTACAGAAGCAAAAGTAAAGTTTTAGGTTGTACAGGAATTTAACTCCAGAAATGCCTAAAAAGACGAAAAGATGAATGAATTTCGCTAGTTTCATGAAAAATCAGAACTTCTTGCCTAGACAGTGATTACGTTTGTGTCCAAAGTATTTACGAGATCACTATCTCAAACTATTGCTGTGGTGAGAAGTCCACATTTTACCAACAATGCATTTCAATACATGAAGTTTGCCCCCAAGCACGAGACAAAAAGTATTTAAAGTGTGAGTCCTGCCACATTTTGAGACTTTTTCGTTTGACTTGGGGCATATACTATAGTTCTGGTTGTCAATGAAATTGGTATTAATAAAACAAACATTTACACACAAACTGAAGCTTATTTGAGCGGTTTTTAGACGGTTGTATTATGTTATTTCGACGAAAACACGGGAAAAGTTGCACTTTTCGATTTCCATCATGGCGACATTTTCCGGAAATTGCCGAGCTCGCCCCGTTTTGGCGCAAGTAGCTGTGACGTCACTAATAGAATGGGTGATGGTGACTTCGTGCATTGACTATGGAGATAGTGATAATTTCATGAGTGAAAGTAGTGCAACTGAGAATGTCATCGTCACAGAAGATATGACAAAGCTGTTCAGAATTTACAGGCCTGCAAATTTTAACAGTCGGAACCTTAACCTAAACGAGAACAAGAGCGGAACTCTTGTTGACCGTCGCGTCAGTGACAAGCCCACCGTGACCACAGTCAAACACACCAGTGCACTACCGTACACACAACCGCAAGCTAACAAAATAAAGTCTGGAGTTGCCATCCCACCTTATTATTACTTCTCAACACAAATTGCCTCGTTCAAAATCTGTATATAAAAAATTGAATTACACCATGACGTTTGTAGATAAATGTAGTAGAGATCAAGTTGAAAATTGTCCACCGTTCATAACACACATCTTTCCTATCAAGTGGAAGTGGAACAGGCTGAGTGTCATGTTAGCATAAACACCAAAGGTAGTATTCTCGCCGCAAAATCTTCAGTTTGGCGTTATAAAACCTCACATGAACATGGGCACTATGTGACCGTAAAGACATGTCTAGCCAAATTCTCGGGAAGAGATAAATTAAAATTGACATGATGTAAATATCGGGCACACTGGCACCCGAGGCCGGGCGGCTCAGCCGGCCATTTCTGTGACGGGGTGATCAGCTACGCTTATGCAGTTTTTCTTGATTAAGTGTCAGCGATATAAAGCACAGTGTTCATTGTTTCATGACTGCGAAATTCTCAAAGAAGCTAATATTTTAGGGGAGACTTAGTCGAGCAGAAGGGAACAGATGACGACAACGCGACTGCTTCGTCAACAGTATAAACTTCTTTGCATGCTACACGTTGTGTCACTGTTACTGGCAGCGCCGTGCTGTATATTATACACAACCTATCGTTCAGTCTCGCAAAGAGTCAGTCAATCACTAGGTAAACTTTTTAGGAATATAAAATTAGATATCTCCTAACGTTACTAATTATAGAGTCACACATGCATGAGATCTAGTACCTGTATTCATTTATTTATTTACAATCACTTTCGTAAAGCATCTGAATCAGCGATCAGTCTTGGGGGATGTAAACACGGCCATACTTCTCCGCGGCCCCCGCATCCTTGACATGTTTTGGGCAACCTGTCGCAGTCTTGCTGCTGTTCTCGCTCTTGTCCACAGTTGATGATGATACACGCGAAGCTTTCTGGTGACAATGGTCGTACTGGTACGGCATTGCGATTACATAATCGATGTAGTAACTCCAGGAATTAAAGTCTATCTTACCGTACATCTGGCTTCCGGACCGTTTGTATTCTAATTCACGGCACTCGAAAATGTGCACCGCAGAAAACGCTTGTCTGAATGCCTCTTTTCCGACCCTTTCTTGTAATTTTGTCAAATGCGGCTAATACATCATCCTACAATGCAATAAACTGACAATGGCTGCAGTTACTTCAGCCACCAAAGGCGTAACTTCTCACCATGTTGAAGCCACAGCGGTAAGCATTCGCTATGGCGGAGGTGAACACTATCACTCGTACATTCTATTAGTTACGTCATTTCCGGTGGCAATGTCCGCGAATTCCGAAACGACCCGAATGGCAGCTAACTTCAAAGTCGCACAACATATTGCATTTTAATAATATTTAACCGCGTCGTTTCATTGGGGTGATGCATTTATTTGATAAAGTAGGGGTGGCAAAATCATATAGTATGGCTCATTTTAAGCAAAATTAACTTTGAATTTATGCGAGACATACACTTTAACGTAGCGAGAATTACAGCTACCTGACCCGTGTGTCAAGAGTGTCAAAGGTCTCAGACGTTCCTTCTCAGACGTTAGATTGAGACAGTTTCTGGGTAAAGACATTGACTTATATCGAGTCTTATTTATTCAACCAACGAAACTATTGAATTTTGGTGGAATTTTCAGTGAATGAAGGGGGGGGGTGTCGTTGCATTACGCCTTTATTTTCATGATTGAAAGATAGTAAAGATTAGCATTCAAACTTGTTTGTGTAAATTTATTTGTTTTGAGAGTATTATGATGATATAACGAGAGAATGTGCATGTCAATGTTTAAATTTATAAGATGCAAACCTGAATAGGTGGTAAAAGAGGCTAATACATAAAGGTGACTGTATACCTTGTGATAGGGCTAGGACGATGAATTGTCACTGTGTCATGATTGGTGAAGAATGATCCAGAATTGCGTTACGTTAGAGGCCAAAAAATTCAATTGAAGACGATTTAAACCATGAACGTGAGTCGGTGATTGGGTGTCGACCACAAGTGTTCATGTATCTCATTTCATGAACAAAACCACTCTCTTGTTCAAGTGTAAAACCCCGGGAATGGTCTCGTATAAGCTCCCCTCTGCCCGAGAGGTAAACTATGACCTACGCCCGGACATCGTCTGCAATCGCCAATACGTGAGGGAAGTCGACCTAGAAGGCAAGCCAAATACACTCGCGAGCAATTTATGCTTTTGAAGTGGTGTATGGTAGGAGGAAACACCTTGATCAAACTTCGTCTATTGAATTCTCCTCGCAAACATCAAACCGGAAACATATATACCGTGAATATTTGGTCTTCATCTGGCATATTATCGCGACACCGAAAGCTTGCGAAGTATATGAACTAAACTCTCGTGTACACATTGTTGACCTCTGACCCCTAGCGATCACCGGTTATTGTTGCTATGTCCTACATGTAGGTGTCTGCCCAACCATTGACACGGCCACTTCTCACATACTGAAAATCAGAGTTTAGGTCAAAATGAAGGGTTTATATACTATATTACTCACATTTGAAAAAAATTATAGGATATACATCAAGTTCAAGAAAAAGCGAATAAAGTGGAATCATATTTGGACAAGCTACGACATTTCGTAGGCAATGTTTCATTCCGCCTTTTCTATTTCCAGTGGTTATTTTTTCGTCCTAAAGGAAATCCGTGTCTCTTACTTTTTTCGTTTTCACAGGAACGAACTGGACGATGGAAATCATCGACGCGATCCAAAACATTGACAACATCGACATACTCAAGGAGAGGTCTCTCATGGAAAAAGTCCCCTTGATAGAACTAGGTCCATCCACCCACCCTGAAATGGTCGAGGAAGGTATCAAAGACGTCCCGCCGATTTGCAAAGCCGTTTTAGGATCAGTTCCTGAGGGTACCCCGAGAAGGATACCGACCCATCTGCTGCCAGACATATCTCCAACACAGCTGTTCACAAAGAAGCCAAAGGTGAGCTTGGTATATAACTTTGCGGTCAAATTAAAAATGAACGAATTGCCTCGGCGATTTTTTTTCGATGTATACACTCACAGTCCCTCTGTGGATAGAGGAACTGTGATGCACTGTTTGTCTGATGTGCCACTCCTACTTTTGATGGGTATTCTTTACGTTTTTCATTCTCATCCCTCCGTAGACTGTCATGGTAGACAGGAACCCGAAGGATTGTCTCATATCCCTGTTCAACTGGCATCAGTCCGTGCGTTTCTTGGATCCCTGCACCTGGGACGAAATGTTTGAAGCCTACCTGAAGGGTCACAGTAAGTGTAGTCAATCTTTTGTAGACCCACTTCACTTGTACAATGCTCTGCTTTTGTCCCCAACTTGTCCATTTTCCACAAGAAGGCATATGTAACTCTTTGGAGATAGCATGCTACTGTGGCAACTGCCGCTGTTTGAAATACGCAGGTCCTGCAATGAAACCAGTCTCTGGTACTAAACTATGAAAGCTGGGGCTAGGAAAGGGGGACATGAAAAAACAATCATTTCAGAAGTTTTGGTAGCACAAATTCGGCATCAGGTATCAAAGACAACATCTGGATAGTGTATAATGAAGGAGAGTGTGGTAAAATTTCAGTAAATTGATCTCAGTGTGCTGTCAAAACCACAACTTTCTTATGAGTCAAGATCAAAAACACCTATAACTCATTACATTAATCTGTATAAGTGTACAAAAAAAGGAGTTTACCCGTTTCTGCAATCTCTCTACAGCCATATACGGTGACTACTGCAAGTTCATGAAAGCGTGGGGCAAATACATAAACGAGCCCTGGGTGCTGTACATAACATACGAAGACATGAAGAAGGTAAGATCGGAAGTCTGAAAACCACGTTAATAATGTGATAGAGGTGTTTGACTGATGATTGTCGATGTATCTGCAAACTTAGGCATCGTATTTTTCTATCGTTGAACTTGCAGTCACGGTGGTTATAGAGAATGTGTTATAAGTTATTAATGCATCTCAATTTAGTATCCAGTCACTTTTCAAACGATTCGATGCCCAGAAGAAAATGAGTAAAACGTATCCGAATGAGAGAAATTTATAGAAAAGAAAGTACATTTACAAAGGAGAGCTAATTTATGCAAAAAGACAACGAAACACAGTGAAGTTCAGTGTCGTCTTTGCCCGTTGTTCGTTTCAGGACCACAAAGGCTCTGTCAAGAAAATCGCCGAGTTCATGGGCAAGTCATTGACAGACGCACAACTCGATGAAGTATGCCGCGTGACGCACTTCCTGTACATGAAGAAGGCCAATGAGACAATCAAAGGTCGTGAATTCATACTC
Organism: Ptychodera flava; assembly: GCF_041260155.1. NCBI lineage: Eukaryota > Metazoa > Hemichordata > Enteropneusta > Ptychoderidae > Ptychodera > Ptychodera flava. Next base: position 18,649,220 of record NC_091946.1, on the reverse strand, counting down.
AGACCAGAGGGAGTATGGCAGAGGAAAGGTGATTAACGTTGACCTTGCCATTGTGCCTTTGTCCTTGTAACCAAAATCATTGAAACAAACAAGTAAACAAATAAACAAATAAATAGAAAATAAACTATTTCTGACATGTTATCCGAGTCAATTAACCTTTTGAGTGCTGGAAATGTTCCCGCACAAATCTTAGTGCAAAACTTTAAACATTTTCATAATTTTTGTGATCTTTTTGCCACTTTGGAACAACTGGGCATCAATTTTCATTTGCTACCGTTTTTGATCAAAATTTTGGAAAAAAAGTCTGAAAAAATTACCCGGCTTACATTTGTAAAGGCGGCAAAATTGACATTGGCGCTCAAAGGGTTAAAGTGAGACATGACATAGCAGTATAAAGTGCTAAATGACATGATAAAACAAGTTTGGAAATAGTTACATGACTTGTTGCTTGTGGATTTGTACCCATTTTATGCGATTTGTCTCCTTCCCGCTAACATATCAAGACTGATTTTTTACATTCTCAACAAAGACAATAAACTTAGTGAACGTGGTATATATCGATTTGACACATTGTAGGAAAATAGAAGTTTGGTTTTCACCTCTAGATCTTTAACACTATCACTCAGACTGAGTGGTAAAGTTGACAAAAAACGTCGTTTCCTCGCAATGTATAATGCTAAATTTCTGTTCGAAGTGTTACCGAAATCCTCAGGGGAGCATGAGAATCACCGTGCACGTTAAATGAAGGAACACCACGTTACTTTTTCACGGTGTTTTTAGTATTGGCGAAAACATTGACTGTAGTGTATATGAAAGGTGAAATTTCGTGAGGTCGTTGACTGCTTTATCCAAATCTACCTTGTGAGCAAAGTTTTATGATAATGACGACGCATACGATGGGAATAGGTTTTCTAGAATTCTCAGTTTTGTCCTACGATACGCGAGAAAGCAATACATTATATCTCATTTATGAGATTACCCTTAATAAACTCCGGGGCACATTTTTCTATTGTTTTCCCCTCAGGTGTATCCGGTGGCTGGAAGAACACGTTCACTGTGGCACAGAGCGAGGCGTTCGACAAGATTTACAATGAAGAGATGAAGGATTATCCGGGCCATAAATATTCCTTCTAAAGCCAGAAAGAGCGACAATATTATTATGAAATATCGAAAAATGCGACTTCAGATATACTCCTCCAGCGAGCGTTCCCGCTTGTCTAGAAAAAATGTTGTTTCACCGTGTGAAACTGTAATATCAAAATGTCAAATAGGGACCAGGTCGATGAATTGCCAATACAAAGCAATATCTGTATCGGCTAAGATACTTTCTACACCCTGAAATATTTTGTAACAGATTAAAGATATAAGGAATTTATATTCAATGCATTTATGACGTTGTTGAAGAATATACCAAACTTAATATACAAAACTTTCATTTTTTGTAGGTAAAGGAGTGACCATTCTGTTAGCGCTATATCAGGATATGAGTGTTATTGTATCACTGCGCATGCGTCTTTTCATTGACAAAAGGAAGTATGTAAAAAGAGTTGATGGACTCGTTTTAAACAGTTTTTAAGAAAAATGAAACTAAACTTTCTCTGATAAACTTGAAAATAGCACTTAATTTTGTAATTATTTTGAATAAAAATGAACTGTAATACTACCACTGACTCTGATTATTTTTTTTTAAATTGATAGTCAAATCTTCCAAAAGCGATTATTTGTGTTCTTTGATTTGCGTGAATATAACTTTAATTAGTGTAGAATAAAGAAAACGAATGATCGTATTGAACTACTTCTAAGGTCAGTTATCGAGATTCAAACTGACAAGTGTAGAGGCAGAATGTTAAAAAAACCAAAGTGATGTAAATTCTCTATTGGCCGACATGCAAAATGTCATGCGGCAAATTTCAGAGTAGTGTGACAGCATCCTATAACGAAGCTGAAAGTAATTTGAAGTGCGTGGTGTTTTGAGAACCAACTCTGATAAATTGATGTCGCTGCATCAAGAGTCAACACGTCAGACAGAAATCTATCTATGCATTTTCGACCATGTTTGATGCAGCGCGAGATTTTACGAAACCCTGTGATGATTTGTGACAGGGCATCGTCTTTCGACACTGGGTTACGCTGCTTCATAACATGGAAGCTCGTGAGAACAGGGCAAATAGTCAATAATGTACAGTATGCAGATTTCTAAATGTCACGCAAAACGTGTGTCCTTTATTTGGTTCACGACCTGCTGGTATATTGAATACCGAAGTCTTGCGAGGTCTCGCCATGAGCGGGAAATAGATCAAAACAAAATTATGTCCGAACATGAACAAGCCGTTCCTCAAAGACAGTGTTAATCACGGTAGACAGTAGGGGTTCTGCAATATTCGAGTCCAAATACAATATCTTTACTAGGTAAAATTTGTCCATCGTTTTAGTTTATACATAGAGTTTTCGGATTTCGCTAACGAACTTTGAATTCGAGTGGATACGGGAAGACAGGGAGTAAAGGGAGAGATGTCATGGTTGTTACTGTGGCGTATTGTACGCATTCGTTACAGGGTCGAAATTAACTGTTTTCCCTGGTAGTCCCATTGGACTACCATTTTCTGAAGTTGGTAGCCCAGCGACGACAAGGTCTGGTACCCCATGCATGGATGAAGAATTTTTTTGTAAAGGATATTTTATTTATATCTAGACATTGAAAGATTTATTTTTCATTATTCTATCCAGGAAATGAATTTTCTACTCATTTGACATCGATACCCGCAGATCATAGCCTTAGGAGAAGGGTATTCTAGTAGCATGTGTAGTGGACAACGGTAACTCCTCAAAGTTTGACTACCTATTCACACATTACGCAGAGCTTATATGCAAATTTTGATGTTCGGCTAGACAACGACTTTCCACTCAGCAAGCGTAAACAGAACATAGCTAAAATAGATTGGCTATGAATTTCAGGATGATTCAGTCATGCTCCTTATACTTTCGTAATAGGAACATGACTGTATCATTTTGGCTATATTTCTCCACCATAGTACACTATCATTGGATGATCTCGTACACTTCGGAAAGCGTAATTTGTGGATTGCCCGACAGCTTTTTCTTGCAGTTTGAATAATTTTGTGTTTTATTGTGATTGATACATTGTGATTAAATTAGCCTACTATGAAAATGAATTTACATTGGCCATCATTTTCCGAGCCTGTCATCCAAGTACATCAGTTCAGATAATGATATTTTATTGAAAGTTTGTCGCAAAAAATTCGACTGCACTGTCGCCTTTCAATTTGCATAACAAGGTCATAGTCTGTCCTTTCTGTGTCCTGCTGCGTTGACTGTATGAGCGTCGGTCATCTCACAGAGCTCAACATCATGTCACCTACTAAGTAATTTCATGTCCCAGGCTTTGGTAGTCCGTTTGGGCTACCATTTCCCAGATTTTGGTAGCCCCAAGGAAGAGTTGGTAGTCTTTGGACGCGGGACTACCGCTAATTTCGAGCCCTGCCGTTATGTCAAATTCAATAGAACATGGATTGATATCAACAGCATGAACCTGATAGGTTTATGGAGAAAAGCACAAGCTATAGGCTTTCAAGGGTATTCATAAATAGCTGATCAAATGTGAGTAAGTACTTGTGCTCGTGGCTGAGACGATAGAAAGACTAAATAGTGAACAGACCATAGACAAGAGGCCAAAATGACTCGAAAACTGGAGAAATTAAAAACGTAGGACAAAAGACAAGTGACATGCCACGTTAGTTTCTTTATATTTTATTAATTTATTGAAGTGAATTTTAAACAAATAATGATAGTAACTCCGTTCATTACAAAAGAGATAAAAGTTGGCAGACGATACATTGAGATATTGGTCAATCCATCAGCGCTACTGCACGGTATCAGAATTGTAATGTTGTTTTGAATGACACAGAAAAAATGAGATTTAAGCCGGCTTATTTTCAATTAATTGAGATGAGTCATATTTCCATGGACCTGATGTAGAGGCTGATAGTGCTGATATTTATTTCGATCCGTCTGTATTTATTATCACACAAGAAAATATATATCGAAGTTATCTAGGTTAAATACAAACAAACAGATGAGATTATTCCAGAGTAGAGTGCTATGTCAAGCAGCCTTGGTAAGACATGCGTCACGTGATTTACAAAAAATTGCGTACATGATTATGTTGGTGATGTCGAAAAATCTATTTTTTGCAAACAAAATCTGACATGTTTCCCAGCCAAAAGTTACCAATCTGCAAGTTTTTGCTGTCGTAGGTTGTACAATTTCAAATTTTCCACGAACCTAAGGTTTCGTTCGCTTATCGATCTTTCATTGGTCGATACAGGTGCATCTTCCATTACGGAATATGGCACACAATTTCTTCTTACAATTACTGTGTACAAGTCAAGACGCTGAAATTTATTACTTATGATTTGCCGCCAAAATTATGCTAATGATGTAATCTAAGCTTGTTCGGTTATACCTTTCCAACTATGGGCATTTATCATCTTATTCAACCCAATGAGAAATACGACTTGAACCACTGCAAGCCTATAATGTTGTCGACCCTGTTGGAACACGCGTGATTACGCCATATTAGATTTACATTTCCCCTCCTTAGGAAAGAGTAGATTTTTCGCATACGTCGTGACGAAAGTTGGTCAGAGTGTGAGTTAGTGTGCCAGATTGATTCTACTAGACCATAGACAGCGAATTCTCAATCTCTGTAGAGCTAATATGGTTTTCTCCGAAATATTACATATTGTTAGAACAATAAGATAATGTAGCATAAAAGAAATATGCGTAGACGAGGCTTGTCAGAGTTCAACAGTCGTACATAAGGTGTTCATAACCCTTCATCCCTTCTTTGTAATGTTTGTTGAAAGTCTCGTTTTGGCTGATGGTGAAGGCTTCCTTCCAGTTTCCAACGACACCTAGCAACAGAGAGGAGGAATAGATGACGTCATTTTAAATTATTTCTTAAAATCATTTATGAGTCTTTATATACCGTCACAAGCCGACGCTTCAAATTCTAATCGATGTAACTTTTAATGAATTTTCCAGTTTTTTTTTAACCCGTTTGTAAAATACAGCTCTTTTTTCTCATCCACAAATCATGTCGACATGTTCTGTTTCAACACACCTAACGTGGCAAACGTTCTGTTCATTTAAGGATGGTATTTGCAGCAATGAATGTAAAGTAACAAATAAATAATCGAAGAACGTATACATACATACATACATACATACATACATACATACATACATACATACATACATACATACATACATACATACATACATACATACATACATACATACATACATACATACATACATACATACATACATACATACATACATACATACATACATACATACATACATACATACATACATACATACATACATACATACATACATACATACATACATACATACATACATACATACATACATACATACATACATACATACATACATACATACATACATACATACATACATACATACATAGTTTACATACATACATACATACATACATACATACATACATACATACATACATACATACTTACATACATACATACATACATACATACATACATACATACATACATACATACATACATACATACATACATACATACATACATACATACATACATACATACATACATACATACATACATACATACATACATACATACATACATACATACATACATACATACATACATACATACATACATACATACATACATACACATACATACATACATACATACATACATACATACATACATACATACATACATACATACATACATACATACATACATACATACATACATACATACATACATACATACATACATACGAAAAATTCATGAGCTACGGACGGCAAAATAATATAAGATATCTAAAGTCGAAGAACTGACTGTATTTTCCATCCACGAACATGAAGCCTCAAAATCTCAGTAAAATTATCATTTCATAATACTTATCGGTAATCGCTGCTTTGATCAAACAGAACATGTTACCAGTATATTTTTAGGTCGGACATCTCCTGATCAAAAAATCCTTCCAGCTACATTATGCAAGATGACCAGTCTCGCCCCTCTGTTCTGTAGAAATATTATTTTCACCCAACAGTGACTAGTTCAACTTTTAGAAGACTGGTTATTTTTCGACTGCAACCTTACCTTTTCTTTGCCAAACTCCTTTTTTATTCAAGAAGATATCCCTGTCTTTCACAGTCTCCATTGCTTTCTTCATGTAGTCAAAACTTGTAACGTGAATGACTTGATCAATCTGCTCAGCGGTCAGATCTTTACCAAGAAACTCCGCTACCTTTCGAAACGACTCCTTTGGATTCTATGGAAAGTTGCAATTGGAAAGAAATATGTCGTCATTGTCAGTCAAGATGAGTCTATATGTATACTTGAACATGGCCGGCGCACTTCAAATTATCAGATCATGACGTGAATATATCTGAATCTTATCATATTGACTGTATAATTAATGCATGTAATTTTTAAGGACAGAAACTGGACCTAGGCCCTTTTACATGTAGTATAATCTCTTCTCTTTCTGAGATAAGGAAACTGACTCACATGAATAAAAATATTTGTTGTTGACAATCATAAATTATCTTATCAGAGATTTAGGAAGGTTGAAATCAAAAGAACGACATATGACCTTGTCGACCTGATGCGATGGGATGATGTAATATGCTATGACGTGTGATGAAATGATGTGACATTACGTGAAATGACGTAATGTGATAAGAGATGTTATGTGGTTTGGTATGTTGTGCTGTGATGTGTTTTATGTGATGTGATGTGATGTGATGTGATGTGATGTGATGTGATGTGATGTGATGTGATGTGATGTGATGTGATGTGATGTGATGTGATGTGATGTGATGTGATGTGATGTGATGTGATGTGATGTGATGTGATGAGATGTGGTGTGGTTAGGTGTGGTCTGGGGTGGGGTGGGGTGGTGTGATGTGATGTGATGTGATGTGATGTGATGTGATGTGATGTGATGCGGTGTGGTGTGTTGTAGTGTGATGCAGTCTGACGAATGGCAAAGAGTGGTATTGTATGGCTTGATATGACATAGTATCATGGGATATGACATGAGATATGATATGACATATGATACGAAATGATATGACACAAACCAATATGATATGATATGATATGACATGACATGATATGACATGATATGATATGACATGATATGATGTGATAAGATATGCTTTGATATGATATGATATGATAAGATATGATATGATATGATATGATATGATATGATATGATATGACATGTATGATATGACATGATATGATGTGATAAGATATGCTTTGATATGATATGATATGATATGATATGATATGATATGATATGATATGATAAGATATGATATGATATGATATGATATGATATGATATGATATGATATGATATGATATGATAAATAGTTGTTCGCATTTGTGTCTTGATGGCTTGTACTATTAACCAATATGACGGCCGTCTCATGAAAAATATCGTCGATCTATTCATAACAGATAAGTTTTCTTTCAAATGATTTACATCTGCTGGTTTGTTTTTTTATCGATATGAAACTTTCATCTTACCAGTCTGAGGTCCTCGTACCGTATCCACATCAACCATGGTTCGTTCTCGTACTTGGCCCAGGCTTTAGTGAAATCAGGGTATGGACCGTATACCGCTGGATTTTAGAAACAAAAAATAGCAGAATTTGAATCCACAGTCATGTTACAAATATCAAGCTAATAATGATTAAGATGACATGAAATGGTACAGTTATGTACACATAAATATTATGTATTCTCAAAAAGTGCAATACATTCAAATTAATCCATCCATATACGAATGTATGACAATTGAAGCGTGAATCTTATATTGTAACGTGTTGAGAAAGTCAACATGTACAAAATGTAGGTAGGTAGGTAGGTAGGTAGGTAGGTAGGTAGGTAGGTAGGTAGGTAGGTAGGTATCATTTGAGCCTAAAAGACATGATGTGGCAACTAACGTGGACAAGATGAGACGTCACGACTCCTGTATATATTGGATACGTCCATATGATAAAAACTTGTCAATGAGAAAACTAAATGAGGAAACTTAGTAAATGGTAAATGGATAGACTTACTCAATCCTTGCATGTAGGCCTCAAAGAGTTCGTTCCATTCCAAGGGAGAAAGGAAGCGTGTTGATCTATGCCATCCAAGCAGAGAAATTAGACAGTCCTTTGGGTTCCTGTCACAGACGATAGTCTTCACAGGCAAAACGACGGATGATGGAAAAAATTTAGATGGACAGACAGAGAGACAGAAAGAGTGAAAGAAGACAATTATTACAGGCAGAAAAGAGAAAGTGACAGAAAAGAGAAAAAAAATGGAATATGTTTATCCGAGTACCCATAGTAGAGATACCTATAAACTCATGATGAACACCCGATGTATGACACGACATACCAATACATAAATCCATAGATCAATCCGCCCTACCATTCGTCCAACCAACCAATCAATCAACCAACCGTCCATCTATAGTTATCAGTCAGCAAATCAATTAGACAGTGGGTATATCAATAATTATCATCCGACTACCAGTGTAAAAACTTGTAAGAATGTTCACGAACATACTGTCTTGCGAACCTAGTACAGTCGTTACAGCACAGAACACTTTGTTATATTGTTAGAGTATCACTGTACCACGGGTAGTAGTAACTGTCTGAGGTTCTATTTGCTGCAATTTTGATGTATACTTCAGTATCTTTGTTGTTCTGAATATACTTTCTTGTCTCACTCCAAAAACCTGTCGAAACGCTTGGTGTACAACTGTAGTACAAATAACCTGCGCAAAGTCCAGTCTCGCTGTTGAAAACTGAATTTCAGTCCAGGCATGAACTCATTTTTCAACAAACCTTTTTCATCCTATACGCAACGCATTGTGTTGACATGGCAAATACTTAGTATTTCAACACATTTTAGGGAAAGGACAAAGACAGAGCGTTTGTTTACTACATCAACGATATTGAAAATCTTATCAAAGGTTACATATATTGCCGCCATGTTCTTACAATGTATATCGCTGTTATATTTGTGCCCGACATCACAGAACTTACTTTTGGTTTCTTCTGATGCCACTCCTCGGGCATGTACTCGGGTAGCAGATGAGTCGGTATCCTTCTCGGAGAAGGCATTGGATCGATTACGGCTTTCACATTGGAAGGAAGATGCTCTATGCCATCCTCCACCAGATCCGGATGGATGGAGGGGCCGAATTCCAGGATCGGTATCTTCTCGAACAGCGACCTCGTCTTCAGGACTTCCAGGTTGTCGATGTTCAGCATGGCATCCAGAATTTCACATGCCCAGTTTGTACCTGAAATGTGGAGAAAAACATCCATTGGGTTTTCACTTTTGGCAAGTGGTCTGGCGATTCACAAAGGCGCACCCTCACCACTTTAGGTCTTTTTCTTTATGTACCTCTTTATGCAACTTTTTAATATGTAGTATGTACCTCGATATTGAAAGACTTAATGTATAAACTTTTGCTTGTACTTTTCGAAACGAAACTTGAAACCATTTCTTGTCGAGATCAAGAATAAAAATAAAGAGTCAAAATGCAAACTTTGGCACTACAAAAGCAACTTGCCCAATATTTATCGATATTTGAAATTCAAAATGTCCGCCAACCCTGTGTTACACCAGGAGAAAAATTAATATTCATTTTTTTACAAAAAACAAATCCCCTAGGTGAAACTTACTCCAGGAACTTCAAAATGACCCTATTCAAATTCTGGGCCAAATAAGTATTGGCAATGTAAAAGTTAAAGGTATACTGTCACCTGTTATAACTTTGCCAGGGTTACCATGGAAAGAGAAAATCTAACCAATCACAGATTTAATCGGGTGGCCGCTTTTTAAAAACAGCGCCCTCACAGGGCATTTTGAATACCAAGGAACGCCCCTTTGACCATATATGGGCATATTTAGATTACTGGTGACTGTATACCTTTAAAGAGTCCAAATATCTGCCCCAAAGGCGCATTCAGAAGTTACTGTATAAACTTGAACACAACTGTTACAACTAAAATCATAAACCCGACATTTCCGAATCAAGTAAAATGTTATCAACTCGCATATAAGTACTGGTCAGTTTTATTGCCTCGGGCTTGCCTTTTCATCAATGTGGTTTAATGTCTAAGGCGCTTTAAGTAAAATTGTTTGTTTGCCGTCCGCGTACCGGTAGGTTTCAGAGAAAATTTGAAAAAAAACCAAACACAATGTTAACACTATTGCAAATAAAAATATTATTTTTTCAAAAGAAACCAAAAAAAATGAACTTATATTAATGCACTTTGTGCTTTTGTCTGTGTTTGTTTTTACCCTTGCTGGTTGGTAGGTTTTTCAAAAAATCCGAGGACAGCAAACAAAGAATTTTATTTCAATGGCCGAAGTTTAAAACAGCATAAAGGCTAATTATGCGAAACATCTTGAAAGGTAGAAGTCAAATGGTTCGCGGATTATGATCGACGTTCGGCCAAGTCAGTTATACCCTCCCGAGCACGTGCGTATATAGCCGAGCTTTACCAACTCGGACGACGTTCAAGCAATTGTATTTGTACAAGATTCTGTTTTATGCCCTGAAATAACCCTTTCGAAACGTCTGTAATAACATTTTAATGTTTAACAGCTCTTACTTCCTTTTGTGGATCGCAAATTTTAAAGCTCAATTTCAATCAGCACTTTCGTCAAAACTGGTGACAGACAAAGAAAACAAGCAGTAGAGTTCGAAATAACTTAAAGCTGAAAAGTGTTTGACTCTCTTGGGCTGACCACAACAAGAAAACAACTGACAGCAATCACATCTGAGGTTTAAAAGGGCGCCAGCGCTACGATGACTCTGGGGTCAGACCATTATACTTCGGCAGCGGACCGAAATTTACTGTGACGAGAAGGAAAACAGATCGTGTAATTTAGTTACTTCAAAAATATTTGAGTGGTATCACACTGCATAAGAAATCTGCACCATTCTGACTAAATACAGATACTAGGGCGATACACGGGAGACCCGCCATGGGAGGCACGACGCGACGAATGAACGATTTCCACACTTACTATCTTGTCGTCTGGCTGGACACATTTCCAAACTGTTGACACTTTTATGACTGCTCTTGGGGAGTTTTAAGGGGTATACTTGCACTTGTGCGTTTGTGTATCACTGGATACACGTAATTCAATTTAAATTTATTTCTCACAGAATTGAAAAGATCCATTTTGATTGGGCAGATGATATTTTTTAACAAAGTCCACCAGAAGTACAAATGCTGTCTTTTAGGACAACTCGACTCACTTGTGTTTTTCCGTGTATCAAGTGTGCGGCTTGCGTCTGAAGACGAATTTGTTTGTATAGTAACCAAACCAAACTGATTTGCCCAATGCAGATTATGCGTAGGAGATTTTATTGGTAGAAACCTGAGATTAAGTAGTGTTTGGTGGCTTTGGGTGACAAAATTAGGCAGAATTTGAATGACTAATATTTTAAGCGAAAGTGTTGTTTTGGATTTAAAGAGATCTTGCTGTTCCTGTTTATACGTTGATGTCTCGTTAATTTTGTAATGTCTAAAGAACATGGAATTATGTACATGCGCGATGACCATAAAGATAAGGCTCGTCTGCCGGTCATCTGTTGCTGAATTCAATCAAATTGAAAAGAGGCACCGATTTGTTATATTACAGAAGTTTGTTTGTTTTTTTGTATGCTCTGCCACAAGATTCTAGAACTAAAGTTATGCTTCGATTTCTGCGTGTAAGTCCCTGTGACCCAGCATTACACGGGCTCCGTATGCGTGATTCTTATAAGGTCAAATTTGACTGCTGAGGTCAAAGTTGCCTTCATAGGTCAAAGGTGCTCACAAGCCTAAGGCAAGGAATGGATTTGACAATAAGTGAATTCAGTGCAACCATTTTGACGGGCAGCTAGGTGCGAGGGGCAGACATATGATCTGCGTCTAGTCATACACTATGGTTACCGGTACAATGGAAGAACATAAAGGCCTGTACACAACACCAGCTATTGACACTAGAATGAGCATTTTGGCATGATCGATTTCTATTCTTCGCCTTTCGCAAACAGTCAAACTTATCAAAGAAATTATTATCACAAAAATAATATAGTTAGTCAGTCATGGGTGTTACAGGATTTTGTAAATCATTTAGTCTGGATTGAAGAATATAATTTTATTTTCAATTGTATTTTCTCGGTAATTTTTCACAGGTTTATAACCATTAAACTAGCTTCTTTAAACTGTGACCCCAAGGCAGTTTTCTAAAACTTTACTCTCCGCCTGGAGTTTTTTTTAAATGTGACCCTCGCTTTCATTCCCCCCTGCCTTTCCAACCCCACCCTCACCGTAACTACAGAAGGCTTTCCTAAGCTAAATTCCCTGCGGCTCTGGCATGCCTGACTTTTCAAAATGTCAGTGCGAAATGCGCTTTTCATCTGCTGTGTTTATTCAAGTTATCAGAAGTGGTGTCTTATAAATCGTTTTGGCAGTGCAAGTGAAAAAACTTGCCGGTCACAATAATGAATAAACTTACTGATAGTACCCTAACGACAGGGAGCTGGTCATTTGTTCAGAAGTGGCGACCGTAAATTTTAATTAAATTGTTTTAAGTATAGTAAACGCATGTCTCATGAAAGTTTTGAAGGGTGCTTGAGATTGATGAACCTTTGTCACATCAGACACATACTACCTGTAAAATTTTTCAGGACTCACTCTGAAACCACTTCCCGCATTTCCAGATTCTGAAGGAATGCAGTGTTACAAAGTGCACAATGACCCTCTGCGGTAACTTTGACAGAGAACCCTTAACTTACCTGCCTTTGGATACGTGACTAGATACACGTCATCGTCGCGAACTTTCATAGTCTTCACGTTCGTCAGGACGTTGTTCTTCTCCATGATTCCGGGCATCACCAGGTCAGGCCTCATGAAATAGCACTTCTTCATCACCCTAGCCATTGTTTCTTCGTCCAGTTTGTCCATCTTTGTCAGCTGAAAGTCGTTTAAAAAATTAACAGGGTAGCCTGCGCTCAGAGGTCAGTGCAGCGGCGTTGTAAGTCGATATAATGGGCAGGCTACCTGTAAAACACTCTCTTATATGGCCAAAGAATAGAGTGCCGTACCATGACCCACTTTCGCTTGCTTTGTGAAAGCCTATTCAGCTGATCGTCTCGCTGGTTTAATCTCAGAAGAGGCAAGTAGAAAGTGCATGTTGTCTGGCTGTTGGCCAGTGTGCCTCATTAGCATTGACTGACTAGCTAGAAGTTTTCACGCCCGTTTTTTGAGGAAACCTGCAACGCGACAGCTGAGCAATTGTAACGTTACTGATAATGCAAAGTGTCACTCGTCAATACACTAAATGCATCCAAAAATGAATATGATGAGGTAGGACGATAATTTATTTTTTGAGCACTTCATGTTGGGTAGTCGAGCAGCGCCATTAAAAAGATAAAGTCTTTCTTTCTCTGACACGGTAACTCTTATTATCTCCTTAAACGAATTTGTGCCTATTTCGAACTTCGCGACGAGTGTTAAACAAAAACTCCACTTGGTGCAACAAAATATTTTTTCATAGCACACCTGTAATGCTGTTGTCTCCGCTATTCGCGCAACGTTAAAATAAATGTCTGATTTCAGACAACGAAGTCCATGATCAGCTTGTGTGACGTCACGAGAGAAAAACACAGAATGTACTTTTTTCTGGGACGTACTGTGGGTAACCGAAGGCAATGGTGCAGGCATATCCGATGACAAAGCATGCCGAAATAAAGTGTTTACCACTGTTGTGAATGAAACACAAGGAATGAATACACTGACCATATCTATTCAAATTAGAAAGTTGCGTTCAGAAATTTCACTTTTACTTGCCGTCTGTATTTGCTACGTAGACGACAAGTTAACTTTAACAAATTTCGGAACTTGGCTGTCTACACTTAGGAATTTCGCCTTTTCTATACTGACCAAAATATACAAAGAATTTTTTTGAAATATAATATTTTGTGCCTACACAAATCATTACAGTCATCCCTTTAACACTTCCTATACAAACATTATTTGCTTTACAAACTTGATGCATCATGTTGCTATTAAAGATGGCGGTTCTAACGACACATGAAGAGTGCATTAGCGATAGCCACTCAAGCTTATTCCTGTCAAACTACTAAAAATACCTCTGTTTTTATCTTGTGACTTATAGAAGGTGTCACTTGGACCGATAACAATGTCAAATTGGCGACCCATGTAATCTCCTTGACTCTTTCTTTGCCTAAGAAGTTAGAACGGGAGCTCAATGTTGGTCGGTTATTAAAATGTCGTGCGCTCTAAATCAATCTACAGCCCTTGTTCAAATACGTGTAACAGGTAAGCACATGCCGGTCTGACGGCATAGGATTTGCGTTAAAAACGCAATTTTTTCCATATAGCATTCTCCACCTTTTCTAAAATTTCAAGCGTACGAAATTTTACGCACAATATTGGTGTTCGGCCTCGTTAATATAGCCCTTTAAAGTTGCCGTGTTAATAGGACCGTTATCAGGGCTGGTGCCTAGTATCCAAGTCAACGTCGCTCCGTTTTATGAGACATTGTAAAATACGGATTATATACATCTATACATGCACCTGGTCGTCAAAACGCTTCTGATTGTGATCGCTTCTGTTCAGACGTTTGAGATATTTTGTGTGAACGCCAGGCAAGTCTTGGTACAGAATGATTGATCTGATTTCAATGATTGATATAGTACTATTAATCAAGGCATTAATTGGGCGGAAAGCGATGCATTGTTACCAAAATAATCAGTCTTCCCACCAAGGTACGAGGAGGTACGGTCCAAAAATCGATCATTGGCAATGGCATCGGGGGATTGAATCTGTCCCATTCACAAGTCATCGTAAAAGGTCCGAATTCACGTGGGTTTAAAAAAAAAGCAGGGCACTAAGGGACTAACACGCCGCCCTAGTCTCCAAAGCTAACAAAGCTAATTTCTTAAGTACAATAAGTCCTGAACAGTTCAGAATGTAGTATATCAGACAATTAACAATCTGTAGTTATGCGGCGTTGTGATTTGTGGCGGTTGCTGTATCCGATAGTGACAATGGTAGCAATAATGGCCGTTAGTTGCGACAGAGTCGATGCGCTGGCTTTGTTTTAATAAAATTTTGTAGGCTGCTGCTGCTGCTGATGATGATGATGGTGGTGGCGAATGATATCCATGTATGCATACAGTGGCGATTTGTCGTAAAGTAATAGTATAACCAACTTGTCTGGTGGTTAACGCCGATGACGGCTGTTGCAATGTTTGTGAAGTCACCGATTATCTGTGATGCAACAATTATCGCTCTTACGACAACCTAACGCATTTTACCGAGGCACTTTGAGTCGAGCTGTTGACATCGGTCGTGTCTGTCCCGTTCTCTATACGTCTTTTTTCAGCAAACGGAGGGTACACACATATGTAAAGGCATTTTCGCGTCATTAATCAATCGATGAATTGATCTTAAATGGCGATCATGCTGGTTGGTATGTTGGTGAATCTTGGCAATAGGACGGCTGTTTTGGTAAACTTTGTTGGTATGATCATTTCTGTTAGGTAGTGCGAAATCATGTGACCATTCATATCTACAAATTCAGTACCTAAGAAAGTCTTCTTATCCCCTCTTGCACGAAATTAACCCCATGAGTGCTGTGATTTTCCCACCAAAATTTAAATGCAACATTTTGCTAATTTTTATGAACTTTAGTGAATTTTTTTTGATAACTTTGGACCTAATGAACATCACATTTCTTTGGCTACAGTTTTTAATCAAAATTTTGGCAAAAACTAGAAAAAAAATTGACTAGGGTATATTTTATAAAAGTGACCAAAATTGACTTTGGCGCTCAGAGGGTTAGGTTGTTTTGGACACTTTGACAGAGTCAGGTGATTGAAGACTAGTGGTAATGTATTTTGACAGGCTGAATACAAAAACACGCGTAATTACCCCTCAAGTGCCTTTCGACCGCATAGGTTTGCGTTTGCGGGTTTTCAATGTCAAACAGTCGATTACTGCACTTGTAAGGTGTGCATTCGAGTTATGAAACCTAACAACATGCCGAAAACAACGATTATTGAACCAGTCATAAAACGCCACATTTCTATGGACCCGTTTGAAGGGACTTGATTTCTTTTGACTTGTTCTGGTTCCGATTTCACTGGTGGTTGGAAACTTGAAACGTGACCTCATAATCTGTAATGAGGGCGCTGAGACAAACATGTTGTATCCCTTTCAAGACCATACAGAGAGAGATAGGGTACAATTTCAGGTATTTTCGTCTACTCAGTCCATTTCTAAATATTACCGAGCTCAGTAATGGCATTGCGTGCCTGACTCATGATGAACATTTCGTTTCGACTTAATGGGGTTATTGACAAGTATAAACAATCTTGTAAGAAAATAGCTCGCAAAAAATCGCTGACTGATCCTAGATTCCCGACCATGATAATTATCATGACGTGGTGGAGAGGACGAAGTCACGTAATGACACGTCAGTCCTTTTTTCTAGGGCAAAGTAAATCGAATGTCAAAATGTGTGTCTAGGTAACGAACAGGCACAGATTTTGAACCTCTTATGGTCAATTAAAACCTCTTGCCTCTCAGACTTTGATCGAGCAACAACGCCTACTACTGACCTACATAAATCTTAACAGCGTCTTCCTATGCTTGGCTTTCAAATTATTGAGATAGGCGAAAAAACAGAATTAAGATGCTCTTGTAACGATTATGTTGTCGTCAAGTATGCATTTTTAAAGGTGAAAATGGCTGTTTGGCGAACGAAAGTTGGTTAAATGCAATGCAATTTTGTGGAAATTGAGATGTTCTGCTCTTGATAGTCAATAATGTCAACAATTTTTCGTAAAATTTACAGCGGGTCTCTAATTTCAGTAAGAGACGTGTCAACAGCAGGGCGTGGAAATTTCAAAGTCACGTTTAACTCACCTGAATAGCTTTAATCAGCGATGATAGTTAAAAGCTGTGGTTTCACGACTTGACAAATAAACACCGTGGAACGCAAAAAAAGGACAAGAGAAGTAGCAACACTGAGACACGCAATAGCGATGCAGTCGACTGTTATACTAGTATTAGTCTGTGATCTTTTTATTGTCCACCTTTAACAAGTATTAACGCATGCGCTATACACACGTTAGTTTCCCTTTATATAGTTTATGGGTTCCCGGTTAGCTCGACTTTGCAAGTAACTATGGTGCAGGGTTCTTAAAATATAGAGTCGGCTTTAAAAAAAAAATAAGAGAGAGAAAGAGAGAGAGAGAGAGAGAGAGAGAGAGAGAGAGAGAGAGAGAGAGAGAGAGAGAGAGAGAGAGAGAGAGAGGGATATACACACACACACACACACACACACATATATATATATTTAGAGAGAGAGAGAGAGAGAGAGAGAGAGAGAGAGAGAGAGAGAGAGAGAGAGAGAGAGAGAGAGAGAGAGAGAGAGAGAGTTGGTTTACACCTTTGTAGTGACCTCAGATAACGACAGTAAGTTTGAATGCCACTTACTCCCCAAAAGTTTTCGTCTCACTGAGATGTTTGTTATAGTTGAACACAATTGAAATGCTCTTAACAGCTGAAACGCATCAACATATCAAGTTAACCCCAGACTGCCCTACTTTTAGACCCTTGACTCAGTCAGTGGCCCATCAATTTTTTTTACGTAGTCTCTGGTCCACATCTAGATAAAAGAGGCGGGTTACCTCGATTTCCAAAGATGACGTCACAACACTAGGGAGCAAAAACGATGTAGGGGATGAAAAAAATGTATACAAAGACACGTCAAAAAGACTCAAATTTAGTTTACAGTGGACAAGTTGATCTTGACATAGCACACTAAGACGACAAACTCTGATTGTAAATAGAATGAAATTGGAATTCCCCTTCAATGGAATCATGTGTCTCTGTCGAGTCAACCTAATTGTCTTCCATTAGTTTTTTGGGGTAATTGTGCGGCTGTCTGGCCCATGCTATCAAATAGCCTTGACATTCTGCTGGCCGGGATAAAGTAAACACTTTTCATCGATCATTGGATTGTAAATGGTGCTTGTTATAATGTCAGGTCGTACATGGTGTGTTGTAAACAACAATGGTCTGGTCTATGCCTACGTATATTACAATCACTTCCGTACATACATGTACAGCCATCCTCTGTCGCCACATGTCTATTTTATTGCCTGTCTATCTGTCTATCTGTCTGTCTATCAGTGTCTGTCTGTCTGCCATATGTGAAAGTATCGTTTTGCCTTTCCTTGGCCTTTGGGTAGATACTTGAAATATTGATTAGTCTTCAGTTACTGTGCTTGGAGTACACAATTCTTCCCTGTACGATACTTTGCGTGATCTGCAGACCATTACTGTGACCAAACTCGAGCGCTTTTGCAAGTCAAGTGCTACAAACAACGATAGTTTGAGTGTTGTAACTTATTCTGTAAACAGTCCGTCTTTTTAAAAAAATGCGTTGATGGGCTTTCACTCAACTTTCACAGGCATCAAGGATTTCCAACTGACACTTATACTTGTAATTGTGGTTAGGCACATTAGCACCCTTTTAAATGTAGACTTTACAACGCAAGTAATCGACAGGACACCGTTTAGTTTGTGTGTTTTATTGTCAGATATTGTAATGCATGCATACAATACCGTGTGTGTTTCTGCTAAAGTCTTCAACACTTGTAGAGTGGAGGAACAGTTTGGCTGTTGAGAATGGTATTTTAAATGCTAAGAAGTCGAAGTTCATGTCCGAGAACGATAGAGAATCTCCAACATTTCTCACTCTATCCTAAGGTATTATAGTATGGAAACGAAACGTTTTAGATTTTGCTCATCACGTGTATTTGAAGGCAACGTCTTTCACAGAAATGTTCATCAAAAGCCATTATATCAAACTTAGAAAGCGTCAGTTGCATTTCAAATCCTGTGTTTGTCATAAATATTCCATTTGATTTCAGGTTGCCAGCTCTGTCTTTGTTTGTCTCTGAGAGAGAGAGAGAGAGAGAGAGAGAGAGAGAGAGAGAGAGAGAGAGAGAGAGAAGAGAGAGAGAGAGAGAGGAGAGAGAGAGAGAGAGAGAGAGAGGAGAGTGAGAGAGAGAGAGAGAGAGAGAGAGAGAGAGAGAGAGAGAGAGAGAGAGACTTGCTTTCACCCATTGCTGGGTGTGCTTTTCCTGTTAAATGTATTAGGGAGCTTTCAGTAATTACAGGTTGGGGTGGGCCGGGGGAATTGGGGGGAGGGTCACTTTTTAGAAAACAGTTCAAGGGGGAGGGTCACTTTTTATAAACCTATCTTGGGGGGAGGGTCAGTTTAGACAGAAGCTAATATTACGGCCAAAACTTTGATTGTCCGTGTGATATTTCCTGAATAAGAAATCACCAACAAAATACGCACACACTTATAAACCGCCATGCATAGTGAATTGACATTTGGTGAAATTCCAAAATCAAATTTCTTACACAACCATAGACTTGTAACCACTCTAGTCTAATCAAGAACAATAATGTGAATAATCAAGCATACATAAATGCACAGATTTATCTAATTTTGTACTGAAAAAAAATTACTCATTGTTTCATCATAGACCCCAATGCATAGTGAATCGACATTTTGGTGAAATTTCAAAATCAAATTTCTTGCACAACCATGGACTTGCAACCACTCTAGTCTTATCAAGAACAATAATGTGAATAATCAAGCATACATAAATGCACAGATTTATCTAATTTTGTACTGAAAATAAATTATTCATAGTTTCATCACAGACCCCAATGCATAGTGTATGGACATTTTGGTGAAATTCCGAAATCATATTTCTTGCACAACCATAGACTTGTAACCACTCTAGTCTAATCAAGAAAATTAATATCAATAATCAAGAGTACACAAATGCAAAGATTTACCTATTTTTGTATTGGAAAAAAACTATTCATAATTTCATCATAAACACCATGGATAGTGAACCAACTTTTTAGATGAAATTCAGAAATCAATTTCTTGTACACAAATGTTCATTTTACTTCCCTATTCAAGCAAAGTACATTTAAATACATTATCAAACATATATAAAATACAGATATAGCATGTTTTGTGGGGGCAAATTGTCAATAATTTGCCTGATAGACTCCATGTATTATGATTTGATATTTTTGGATGAAGCACTAAATCAGCTACATCTTGCCTTCTTATAGTTGCACAAAATATGGTGACCCTCCCTAAACTGAATGAAATACCATATCTCTTCAAAAATTCTTGCGTGATAAATTGCGACTGTCCCTCCAAAAACACCAGCCCTCCCCTCTGTAATTTGTCCCAAACATAACAATTGAACCAATTGTTATGTAAATTAGCTGATTCTGTTTTAGTTATTCCCGGGAGAATACCGCAGTGGTGGGGGGAGGGTCAAGTTTTAGAATGTCGGGCAAGGGGGAGAATCACATTTTAGACAGGAGGATAAGGGGGAGGGTCACATTTTACGGTACAGGAGTTCGCGAAATTCCCCCGGCCCACCCCCCTGTAGGCTCCCTTATAAAATTCAATGTTGTACACGTTGACCAAAGTGTCATGCTGATGCCCGAGTTTTCATCAAAATCCTGACGTAGACATAGAAAATGTTCAGCACAATAGAGAAAGTAGACACAAGACAGAGGATTGAACCAAAGCTGACATCTTCCTATTACAGTCGCTATTAGTCTTGATAAATAATTTTCGATATTTCGTGATTTAGTTCAACCTGCGAGTCACGTTCTTTCAACCAAAGCACGATAAAGAGATTGGCGCGTAACGATCGTACATTCTTTCTGTAATTGCATACCGTGTGCCAGTTCATATCGCTGTGTCGGACGATTTCAAGGTCTCCGGGATCAACATGTGCTCAGGTTACAGCTAATCAACCTGTAGCTCAGTCGTGCCAGTCGGTGTGCTATCGGGCAGTTAGCAAATTTTTACATAACATCCGTTGTATACTGTATGAGATAATGTTGTTCCGCTAACTGACAATTTTCTATCGATTTGTGTTGAGGTATCTTTGTGTGTTAGTATTATCTTTTTGCATCGGTCTTGGCATACTTAACGATTGGCAGAGATGTGAAATCGTGTAACATAGCTCTCTCTCTCTCCCTCTCTCTCTCTCTCTCTCTCTCTCTCTCTCTCTCTCTCTCTCTCTCTCTCTCTCTCAACTGGACCTTGGGTCAATGTTTTAGTCGATTTTGTTCTGGTTTTTTCTGCGATCTCGCTATGCACATAACATTACTGTAGACAACTTCTGCCCTACTATATATGACTGACAAAACTTTCATATTTTGACAAACATACGGACGACATGTTTTCCTTCTGATACACATCGAGATACAATCACGTATTGTGTATGAAATCACGCCGACGTGCGTTGAAAATATAGGGTTCGGGCTCCTCCACTTTAGGAACGCACATCTTACGCTGTTCACCAAAAAGCGTTGCACAACTGTGTTCCGCTTCGACGTCGCATAAGGGTAGCTACGTTCACTGTCCGGTTGGGGTAAGTGCACGAAAAGTCCTGGTGACATTTTCTTATTTTCCAGTCCCCCGAGGCATCACAGAAACGGGTTACTGGACGCTCGTAAATTTTCTGAATGAGGACTCATCACCTGGCCTTTTTAAAACTGTCGTCAGTTCACGAGTGGGACGTTCTGAGAGTCCAGCCTGTCCTCTGCCATGGCGCGAAAGCAAACATCATTCGAACTCGCGCGACGTAGAGAGTGCTGTAATACATATCATGTTATGAAACCTTGAACGTGTACACACAATGGTGGTGTTTATTGTTACCAATTCGTTGGAAGTTTGCTAAGTTTTGCAAGTTGTGAACACTGAAATATTTTTGTATCTGTCATTTGATGTCGCGACCTCTCTCGAAATCAGCACGCGACATAAACCTTACACTTTAACCGGGTATGGCGTCACAAATTGCCATTAATTCGTTTCCGTTCAACCGAATGCGAATCATAATGGTTTTGTTTTTATCAGGGTCTTCGTTGTGAGGCTGATTGTCATGTGCATTGGTTTATCCCACTCTCTTCTTGACACAATAGCTGACACACTTTTTTCCATTGTAAATTGACAATTACGTACGTCGTACTTGTACCTGGCGTGATTATCAAGGTATTTTTCCATTGTTTACCCCACATGATTTCCTAATAAGACCATACACCTCACAAATACACTACTTTTAGGGCGCGTGGTCTTCCTAAACTGCCGCTGCCACATGCTAACAACTTTTGTTTGTTTTATCCCATCCCGAGTGATGTTACAAAACAAACATATCTCTCCCCTACTTCTATTCCGCATAAACATTTTGATTTTGTTAGATAATGACACGCTCAATGTCCACCCTCTGAGCAGAGATGGCCATTTCAAGCTTCAGTGTAGCGATCGAAGAATCGTTATTTGTGCAGGAATTCCCGTTTCCGATTTTCTAAGAGTGTCCAGTGTCCAGCATTGAAATATATGGGCTAACTATTTATTCGACTATTTACATTCACTGTGCGTTCAGGTAAACTACATTAGCTCATATTCTGTGCATATATGTTCATCTTTTACAAATGGTAAAGCCACATTCAGTCGACAATGGTGAATTCCAAAAGATAAATACTTCGGAAACTGTCTTCTTGTGTCGCCGGTAGCTAGAAGTCAGCACACAATACACGCAAACGATACACCCTTCGTGTAATCTTCATCGGAACGCATGGTATCGTATACTTCAATGGATTAAGTGCCCTGGATGTGATATATAGGCGTTTTAATGTTGATCAGATAGCGGTGTATTAGGAATGAACGGTGTACTAGGAATGTGGTCATTTTGATATGTTCCATGGTATACATGTACACTCTGATTATTGTCCATGGTGTATCGCCTAATGTGCTAAGATGGAGAATATGTTGAAAGGACGTGAGTGTAGTTCTCTTCGGAAATTCGACAGATTAAAATACAAGTGCCTTTGGCTACCGGTTCAGATTCTTTAGACTCTTAAATTATTTGTTCAAACGCCTGTCCCAAGCCACTCTAATAAATTTAAATGTTATCACGAATTTACAATCAGCCCAGTCGGATGGGTCTGAATGGGTGTCTGTGGGCGAAGGGGGTCAGAATGAAATATCAAAGTGCTGTTAGGGTTGTTTAGTAACGCCATTGTCTGGCCTGAGATAACATTTTCAACTAGAAGACAATGCCTCGCTGTGAAGAGAGTGCACCGAATGACGACACATGTATGGCCTGGGTATAGACCAGGTTTTCATGTACCAATAATACAAGAAGAATAGCCCATGCAGCCACTCTCAAAAGGGTCTATGCTCAAAGAAAAGACAAAATTTGAAGAAAAACGGCGCCCGCGTTATTCAGCCGGTCAAAAACTGGCTGTGATCACACTGCCTAGGAACAAAGAGTATTATGTAGTATGCGCCTCGAAGGTGCAAGACGTAACCCTTTGCCAAACTTTCCCCAATAAAGCTGTCAATCATACCTTTAAAAACAAGAATTAAAATACAGGGGTCGCTGAGCAAAGTTCTGTACTGGAGAAAATACCTGACATACCGGTTTTTGAAATTCAAAATGGCCGCTATCCCTGTATTAACTCTACGAAGAGAATTTTTTTTATTTTCAAAAAAAATGAGGTGATTTTTTTTTTACTCCAAAAGTTTTAAAGTCAGCCCCTACGAGCGGGAGGCAATAAAAAGTATTGGAAACATTTGAGAGTCCGAATATCTGTCCTCGAGGCGCATTCTACCTTAAGGTAGTATGCACCTCGAAAGTGAAAGACTGAAACTTTTGCTCAAACTTTCCTCAAGGAATCTTCCATTCTCTTTCAAAATCAAGAAAAAAAATCAAGGGTCACCATGCAATTTTTTGAACAAGAGAAACAAATAACATTAAGATTTACCGATACTTGAAATTCAAAATGGCCGCCATTCCTGTGTTAACTCTATGGGGTAAAAATTAAATATTGTATTTTCGAAAAACTAAGACGATGAAAGATTTTCTCTCTGCAAGAGCTTTAAAATGAGCCCCCACAAGTAGTAGATCAGAAAAATAAGTAGAAATTTGAGAGTCCGAATATCTGTCCCCAAGGTGCGTTCTACCTTAATGCGTTCACCCATCGCAAAAGTTATACCATTTCAAAGGAAATTGTCGTAACATTTGCGCATTGTTTTGAATTCGTTTTCCTTATTCATATTCATTAACACAGTGTATACAAGTGGATAAAAAGCCTAATTTTATTAATTTTATAAATAAAACACAGAATGAAGGTAAGGCACGCCTGAAACGTTAACGAGTTGTTTAGTTTCTATACAGTCACATGTATCACCTGTATGTAATATTTGCAGTATTTTCATAGTGTCATTAAATTTCTTTAAAGATATCTCTGGACTTTGTAAACCTTGGCTTAATCTGTTTGCAGGAACAAGAACAGATTCGGACAAGCGCATCGGCCTCGAACTTAAATATCCTGGTTCAAAGGGCAACAGACCAAATGCTGACCATTTCTGGCCTCCTCACAGAAGGGGGCCATTAAATCAGAAATAAAATGCGTACAGATGTTCAAAGAATTTAGCCGAGTAGCACAAAATAATTCGAATAGCAGGGTGAATAATCTTTTTTACGACCACTCTTAGTACGCTTCAAGCAATTCAGCACTCGAGAATGACTTCAGGTGTGGTCTACATCGCCCAAGGGTCAACAATTGTTCATCCGAAATTAGAAACACCATTTTGGTATTGAGGCCGAAGGTAGAATTCGCCTAAGCGAAAGGGAACACGGGCTCTCAACTTTTTATTATTCTTTGTTTGTCTGCTGTCGTGTGGGCTAATTTTGGTGCCTGTAGAATGATTAAAGCTTTCACTTTTTGTATTTGTGAAAATCGATGATCTATTTTCCCTATAGAGGTATTGGTAACGTTTTCAGACCAAAACGTTGTAAACTGACTTCTGCTTTTATTTTTTCCTTACGAAAGGGAATGGTCCATGTTTAACATGGACCATTCCCTTTTCAACGCTCCTACCGCTGAACGTCGATAGGATCATAAACTACACACTGGCTCGCCTAGTTCGTATACATGTCATGGGGTTATCTGGGGCCTTGGGAAATCACTCCAGATGCATCTATACACCAAGCTGTGTCACCTTACGCTTCCTGCATGCAGTGGTGTAAAGAAAACATTATAATAAAAAGCATTTTGTTTTGTCTGGGATCCAGGAGAAATATTTCCATGCCTTTTGTGACTTATATAGCTGAAAAAGAGTATTGTCTGACATAATCATCTGAATGTTTAGATAGATGCGCCGGTATTTTCCCGTTTGATATTAATTTTCATCGAAAAGTCATCTTTTTACATCGTTAAGATAAACTCCTTATCAGGTCTTCACTTTTTTGTTTTTCACCGAGGTAAGTGCAGAATACAAACAAATCTCTTTTTTTTCTAATTCGTTTATCGAAAATGTTAACGGCTAACTAGAAAGGAAATCGGTTGTACTGTGAATGTATATGTCCAATCTAAAACACCGAGAGTGTGAAAAACAGTATATTTATACCAGTTATCTTGTGGTTAGAGGTCGAAGATTCATCTTCGTTTAGGGAATTCTTCATCTCCGACATGTTTATGGCTTGTTTGGTCTGACTGGTGACTTTTACATTGATCATCCCCCACCAAATTGTTTAAAGGTGTCTTATCATGTTGGCAGACTGAAAGCTGGTGCCTCTCACCCATGATGCACAGCGGGAAGGTTTCTCACGAGATTTTCGGGGGAATATCTTTTGTAGCTTTTGTAACGTCTTAAGTTATATAGCAAACTATTTATCAAAGTCAACCACCCGCAGCGTAACCCCATGTACAAACTTTCAGGTGTCTTAACGAGAAGTTTGATTTAAAGCGCAGAGCGGTTTAATCATAAAATTGCTTTTAGTCATAAAGTCGAGTAACCATTGAAGCGTGACTCTTTATAACAAAATGTATTGGGAAAGTCGAAAGGAAAAATAATATAGTATGTATGTATGTATGTATGTATGTATGTATGTATGTATGTATGTATGTATGTATGTATGTATGTATGTATGTATGTATGTATGTATGTATGCATGCATACATGCATGCATGCATGCATGCACAACAACGAACAACCTGTACAACAACGAAGGGTTGACTGTACCTGCCGCTATACTACTGTCACTTGCACATAAAAAGTTTTCCCCGTTCGCAATGTCATTTCAATGACATACTGGCTACGGCCTAGCGGTTACAGTATGGCAAGAGTCCAACAAACGACTGAAAACAGGTAGCTTCAACCTCTCAGTTATGTTAAACAACCCTACAGTTAGAACTCAGTCGCACGAATCAAAACGATACTCAACATGTTTCTGAAGACGTCGATGTAAAAATACATTCTGCACGACTCACCACAGTAATGAATTACTTGTGGTAACGTGAAATATCCTGACACAGTACTTCTTCGTGATTCAACATATCAGAATCATCGGTACAGACACAATACTATCGCCGTCATCGGTACAGACATAATACCATCGCCATCATCGGTACAGACATAATACTATCGCCATTACATTATATTCGGGTCAGTGTCACTGATCTATACAGGAACCCAGTTAAAGGGACGCAGTAGGTAGGAATAAAAAGCACAAAGGTGTCTGGTTTCTGGAAATTCTCAGACATATCGCGAGACGTTTTTATAAATGCGCCTTAGACTATTGAAACAAATTCGCCGTCCTGAGGGTGTTCTTTTTATATATTACCGTTTGACCAGCTTGTGAGAACCTTGGAAAATGGTGATAGCTGTAGATGGGCAAATAGAGTACATAACTTTAAGACCAGCTTACAAACAGAACAGATACAAAAGAAACTACGACTCTTTCTTTAGATCCATCAGAATTGTATGCTAATGAGAAACGTCAGCTCTAAGAAAGCCCCAGGGTTCAGTTAACCCCTACGCAATGTATGGTCGCCGCTGTTCGAGTTCATGGCCAATCTGAGAAGGTAGGGCCCGGCAAAGTACAATGTAAACATCAAAAAATAATGACAGCGTCGCCTGTAAAAAGACATAATTCGAATGGGTTTCACGTAGGTCGCAGGGCAGTGTAGGTTTACTTTTTCAAACAGTATGACCCGGTCAGGTCATTCTGGGGCAAAGTCCCTGGTCGATGGCTCTGGTTGACTGACTCACAATTAGGACATGCGAACAAGAGGTCGGGCTAACTGGAGCAAGTCGGTGCGCTTAGCGAATGCATAGTTGTCGCCTTGGTGTGGATAGAACCTTCTGTTGGCATTTATTGCTTCCGTGGACGTTAACTTTTACTTTTGGTGAAAACATACTGAATTTTAAAAAAAAACCACGCACTTTCTCTTGAGAAGCTTATTCGTACAATCGTCATCGTGTAGTCTTGCTTCATCATGAATGGATTTAGACAACACCAAGGTAAACATCCTGCTGAGGTTTGTCGGAAAAATACTAGTGGTTTATATCTTGTCATTCGGCACGTTCGTCAGTTACAAGTATGTTTACCGTCTGACTACATTGTCTATTCTGAATGATTTTACCCATTCAGTAAATTCTCGATTGGATTCGAACTCACAACGTACAGCGCCCGGTCACCTAGCGAAGATACCACTGTCAAAACCACTTGGCTATATCTCGACCCTTAAAGACAGTGGTCCAATAACCGAATTAGAGTTGTTATTAAAATATTTTAATAACAACTCTCCCCCCCCCCCCCGCACACACACACGCTGTAGAGTTCATGAAGCACACACAAGCGCTCGCTCACAAATTTTATCAAAGCGATGATCCCAGTCAACGGACTGTCATCAGTCTATGCTGATGATCTAATGCAACAGATGGCGAGCAATTACTCTCAGAGCACACCTTGACTACACACCAGCACATACCCTCAACTTATGAGAGCATTGGATATTTTAATATGTAGCCCAGAATCTTTGAAATTGCAAAGGCACTTGTCACATTCAAGTAGTTCCTAGCCCAAACATTCAATTGTAACCTTGCAAGTACAATTCAACGTCCATGACAATGAAAGATTTGACTTATTTCGGATTTTATTTATTTACCTTGGGGCGATAACGACGTTGTGTGGATTTCGTCCGTTTTGGCAACGGTTGTGGCTGACCGCCACTTGGTTTCAGTCAGAATTGATTTAATGTTGTCTTGGCAAGGTTTTTCTCTGACATCTGCTGTCGGTCAAATCTGACCCCTGACCCAGGAACCGCCGGAGAATATAACCCGTGTTTTGAGATCGAGCTTGAGCACACAAACAAACCCATATGTCTTGATGGACTTGTCTAGGAGGCTGTTGACAGATCCTGGATGAGAAACCATCTATTCCAACAACTTATGGTTTCGAGAAAAACATCTTTTATTAAAAAACATGCCCTTTCACTCCACAGTGTCCGCAGAAACAGTTATTTGTAGGTCACAGTGTATAACAGAATGGTGAAACCGCCATTATGCATTGTCACTCTTGCACATTTTCAGATAACAGGTCTTCCCGCTTTTATCTTTTCTTTCTTGGTGGAAGAGTTTAAATATATGCTGAGCTGAAATCAAGTAAAGAGAATTTCAGATAAAGCATTTCACATGATGTATTAAATGACCTGTCCTCTCCCTGCGGTCATTACTAAACCGCCCTATGACCTCTCAAGGATGCATAATTGGTCAAAAGGTCAGATATGTAATGATGTTCCGATAACAGAGTTGCTGCTCTTATTTTTTCTTCAAAACAGTCTAATAAAGAGTAATTATGTTTGACCACCTTGACCATGTTGTACGATTGCAATGCTTCGAACTCATGGGAATGTTTTGGTGTCTTGTCTAACAAAATTAAAGATTAAACGCAGAAGCTCAGACTGACAGCACCTAAAGATAACCCCCCCCCCCACGATATTGAAATTCTGATATTGCCTTAAGGCAAATATCCTGTTGCTCGTTTAAGACGTATATATATTGACCCAAATAATTCGACATTACATTGAAGCAGAAGGCTAGTAAGGGCGCTTTACGCATAAAATTTTCGGTTCCCACATTTTTACTTGGATAGCCACCTCAGTCTGACCCTTGATGAATTGAACTGTTGGAAGACTTTGAAAGGATTTAGGTCGATCTTTTGCGGCAAATCTCGACCAGTTTCTCTGCTGTCATTGATTGATGAAACCGAGAAAGCTCACCCCGTTAAGTTTTGTAAAATAAACATGGGGGACCTTTATCTGGAACTCAGGGAGTGTCCGCTGTCAACCGTAACTTGATCGGTTGATTTTTTTTTTTCTGCTGACGCTTTGTCTGAGATGTGGACACGACCCAGATTGGTCCAATTTTGCCGATTACCTTGGTGCGAAAGACTCGAAAGAGCCGTGAGTTGGTGGCAGATCTCTCAAACCTATAGTACGTCCTGAGGGCGCTCTTACATGTTTGCTGATGACATCACGTGTATGGACCATGTAAACTTGTGAAAGGCGTCTTAAAACAGCCGTGGATCTTGGTCTACGTCTCCCGATTACTCCCTGCGTATACTAGATCACTGAGATCACACAAACAAAAGACTTTCCCCTGGGAAGTTGAAGAAGCAGAAACCCGTCAAGCCAAAACATGCAGATTGTTTTGATATTAGGTATTTTAATAAGATCTGCAGTTCGTTGTTGTGTCGATCATTCTCTCGATGGAATTCATCAGTGTTCCATTGTTGGGGTCAAAAGTACAGGTTGAAGGTCAGCATATTCTGGCTTTTCTCAACGGTCAGTGAATTAATGAAGGTAAAAGCTGAAAACTTTTTGCTTAAGCTGACCCAAATTAAGGGACATGAAGGAACTGGGATATAGTTACGCTCATGTTTACTATGTATGTCTTCCATTATCACATGTTTGGATGTTTCGTTGCTGACTCTGCCAGGAGGTCTCCCCTTTCAAATGTGCAAAGTCAAAAAACATTTTATTGGACATTTTTATAACTATAAAGCTCACGCACCTGTTTAGTCAAAACGAACAAATATCAAAGCCTACCCCGTCGGATCGCATAGGGACTGGTCAGTTACTTCGGCCTGGGGGGGGGGGCGGTGGATTATTTTTTGCCGACGTCCAAAGTGGCTGACCCCCCCCCTATTCCAAATTTTGAAAACAGGGTGACCTCCCCCCTATTCCTAATTTCGAAAACAGGGTGACCTCCCCCCCCCCCATTCCAAATTTCGAAAACAGGGTGACCCCCCAGGGGGCGCGACATAGGTAAAACAAAAGGTGGACATAAATTTTTATATATATATATATATATATATATATATATATATATATATATATATATATATATATATATATACGTATATATATATTATATTTTACATTTTACATATATTCATATTTTAAATAGTCATTCTATGTTTTAATGAAATTGTTGACATGTCAGTTGTAAGATAGGAATTTCAAAGTGTCAATCTTAAAGTTTGAATACAGTACATTTTGAATGAGCTGTATTTTGAATGAGCTGTGAATGTATTTCACACTTTCTATGCTTAACCAGATGTCCTGAGTATCAAAGAGGAAAAAGCAGTGAATCAAAAACTTTGATGGGTGTTAAGGGACCGTTCAGTTTTTACGGCTGGGGGGGCCGGCAAAATCTTGTCGCCGGTTTTCAAAAAAAATATAGACCCCCCTGCATTTTTCGTGAAAAAAAGATGACCCCCCCCCTTTGTCAGACTAAAAAAATTGATGACCCCCCCCCCCCCCCCCGCTTAAAAATAACTAAAACCCATATGTCAAATTTACCCGCATGGTTTGGATTTGAACTCCGGTACGCGGCGCACTTTATTCGTGTAGCAGAGATGCCAGTGCACAAACTTCTCAGCCACATCCATTGAAACGTCTGTTAATTAGGATGACTGTAAGGCAATTTTTAACTTCATTTCCATAGACAACTCATGTCCATGGACATTGTATAAAGTGAACTTTATTGGAGTGGTTCGCCAAAGGCAGCCCTCCGGTTAAGAGGGTCATCGGCCATTACGTAAAGTCAACTTTATTCTAGTGGGCCACCAAAGGTGGCCCGCCGGTAAAGAGGGTCGATCATGGCTATTGCATAAAGTAGACTTTACTGGACAGGGCCGCTGAAGGCGCACGGCCATTAAGATTGCCGTGGGGTATTACATAAAGTCAATTTATTGGAGTGGGCCGCCGCAAGGCGGCCCGCCGGTAAAGAGGGTCGATCATGGCCATTGCATGAAGTAAACCTTATTGGAGTGGGCCGCCAAAGGCGTCTGCCCGTTAAGAGGGTCATGGGTAATACATAATGTATATTTAGTGTAGTGGGCCGCCGAAGGCGGCCCGCCGGTAAAGAGGGTCGATCATGGCAATGGCATAAAGTGAACTTTATTGTTGGTATTATGTTTTTGAAAATGGTGGTGACCCCCCCCTTTCCTACCAGTGAAAAAGCGATGACCCCCCCCTTTGCGGATTTCCAAAATTTTGATGACCCCCCCCCTGGATTTTGCCGGGCCCCCCCGGCCGTAAAAACTGAACGGTACCTAAGACTTGCCAACCATCCAATTAAATCTCCTGAGGAGCCATAGAGAGCTTTTTTAGCCAAATCTGATGTGTACAGTGTCTGAGAGGACCTTTTCTTGTAACATTGAAACCATAAAAGCACAGCTAATAATGACAAAAACTGCCTTTTTAACTGTTATTTTGTTCATAAAAAGCATCTTTCTACAGAAAACCTGTGAAACAAAGGAACATAATTGCATCAATGAGAAGGAAAGATATCTTGTCATTTTTCTATCTCTAAAATAAGTCACTGTATCAAATATATATTGTGAAATATTTGTGCATGTTGCTTTCTCATACTGAATTCTCATAGAGAGAACAGAACAGTATCAGGAATTTGTCATCCTTTTCATATGAAATGCAGATTTCATAATGGTTCACTTTCACTTAGCAAACATCAAGATATCTCTGATTTATTAAAGTATGGCGCCCGAAGGGCGCGCCGAAAAATATGAAACATCCTGATATCTCTGATATATATGCCTTGTATATTAAAGTCATGCACCAGAAGGGCATGCTGAAAAATGTCTGATATATTAAAGTAATGAGCTTGAAGAGCACGCTGAAAAATATTGAACATACAGATATCTCTGATGTATGTATGCTTGATATGTTAAAGTTGGGCGGCTAAAAATATGACTAATTATTAACGTTAGTTACTCGCCCGAAGGGCGCGCTGAAAGATACAACTGAATTACGAAATTTGTGGCTGACACTAGCATTTTAGGCAATGATGAGCCTGTGTCAAAATTCAAAAACACACTGACCCCCCCCCCCTATGGGCATTTCAAAAACATGGTGACCCCCCTATCACCAAAGTCAAAAACAAGGTGACCCCCATGAATCCACCGCCCGCCCCCTAGGCTGAAAAAAACTGACCAGTCCCTTACAATTGCGATCGTCAAAAACGTTTGCAAGATGTAGTTATGAGATAAATCACAGAGTATATCTATTTTAAAGTTTTTGGGATCAGACTGTCTAGATCATGACCGTTCCATCTCATTTGGTGACCAGGGCATCATTGTATTTCTTTCCAGCGATTACTTTACATTCCACTGAACTTGTCAGAAAAGATGGATATTAACTCAGCTGTTATAGCGTTTTAAGAGTTACCAAGGCCGTAGCCTGCTGGTTTCGAGGAAGGGGCACGGTGCCCTCCAAGGAATTTTCTAGACTGTAAATATGTAAATTTATGTAAATTTTCCGAACAAGGGAACAGCCAAGGTATGGAGATTGCATAACTTGGTGGTGTTGTTGTTATTAAGTTATTCAGGAAAATAACAACATCGAACGAGGATACCTGACCATATATTTTATGAACGATACCAGTACGTATAATATTGCGAGTGTGTGTAGTCTGTTTATCATGGGCACCGAAGGCAATATTCTGCAACAAAATCAACGAATATACACCCTTTTAATGAGGATTATGGTAGTGGTGGTAGTAATGATGGTGATGAAGAGGAGGAGGAGCATGATGATGGTGGTGGTGGTGGTGGTGATAAAGAAGACGACGATGATGACGACGATGATGATGATGATGATGATGATGATGATGATGATGATGATGATGACGACGAGGAGGAGGAGCAGGAGGAGGAGGAGCATGAGGAGCATGAGCAGGAGCAGGAGGATGGTGGTGGTTGTGGTGGTGATCATGGTTATGATGAAGATGAAGATGATGATGATGATGATGATGATGATGACGACGACGACGATGTAGCTTTTCAATGAATAACTCTGAATTCATTGACTATCTCGCTATGATTTATCCTCCAGAATTGGAGATTAAAGAAACTACAGAAACGGCCTTTTCTGCTTCATATCTGGACATTTTACTAGAATTTGACTCTAATGGTCACCTTTCTACTAGGCTATATGACAAGACAGATGATTTCAACTTAGTATAATCAATTTTCCACAGCTCATTGGTAATGTTCCACTCTCACCAGCTTATGGGGTATACATTTCCCAGCTTATTCGATATGCAAGAGCATGCAGTTCATATGGTGATTTTGTAGAGAGACATGGCCATCTCTCTTAGAAACTGTTAAATCAAGGTTATTACACCAGAGCAAGACTTGTCTCTACATTCAAACGCTTTTTTGGCAGGTATCGCAAGCTGGTAGATAACTACAATATCTCTCTCCGACAAATGATCGCTGTTGGCATCGGTGACATGGGGCCTTAGTTAGTGACCACTACCTATCTGACTTATAGATTGATATATGGCGGGTGCCACAT
Organism: Ptychodera flava; assembly: GCF_041260155.1. Classification (NCBI taxonomy): domain Eukaryota; kingdom Metazoa; phylum Hemichordata; class Enteropneusta; family Ptychoderidae; genus Ptychodera; species Ptychodera flava. The sequence continues at coordinate 18,615,267 of NC_091946.1, read as the reverse complement.
GTGGGGCAGGATGCGCTTACTATTTTCGAAACACCTGACATCACTTCTTAGTCTTGTGGCCAGAGGTCCATATATCTTTCTTTCATGAATTTGACTTTGTTTGTGTACCGTCTATTTACTGTCTATTCTGTGCTGTTTTGTGTCAATGTTTACAACTATTGTCTTACGAATTCTGACCTAGTGTTATTGGATTATGGATTGGTATGATTGCGATTATTATATAATATGCTGACAGGCTACAGCTGGTGTTCCAACATGCTCTGGGGAGGAGAACAAGAACTTGCCATTGACATTCAGAACAAAAATGATTTAAAAAATAATTAAAAGTAATGTTACAGCTACCGGGCCTCTAAAGATCACTGACGCATGCGCAGAGAGAGAGAGAGAGAAAGAGAGAGAGAGAGAGAGAGAGAGAGAGAGAGAGAGAGAGAGAGAGAGAGAGAGAGAGAGAGAAGAAGTACAATCCTCTCCGAAGGCACCTACTCATTCGTACGCTGTTCATCAAGAAGATTCACAGCCATAAATACTTCATTTTGAAAAAAGTTTGACTCAAGCAGTGCATGGCTTGTGTGGGGGAGGTTGATTGTTTTGCCTTGTTGTCATTTTCCTCTTAGCTGACTGATATTGAGGCGTTTTATTTGCCAAGTTACATGTATCTCACCGATGTCAAGAGATACGTGCACATGTATCAAACGCTGCTCAGCCGAAGAGGGAGGGCACGCTAAATACACACGGTTGATAACGCTTCGTTTTAGCGTGTTCTGATAATCTGAAGTCCTACACTGAGTAAATTGTTCGGCGTGGCCCAGTTTTGAAAGTAAGCGCCATACATTTTTCACTCGGGGCGGCCGTAGTGGTTGTTCGAGTTCGGCAAAAGGACGCAGCTGAGTGCGGGGGTTGGATTACCCAGCTGATCCGTCTCTCACCACCTTTTGATGTGACTAACAAAGCGAATCGGTGTTCGTTGTAAATCAACAAGAAAGCGTCGAAACGCGAGGAGGCCGGTCGTTATCAGTAACGTTTCTAAAGTGTTCTAAAGTTCTAAAGTGTTCAACAAGTACGGTCAATTGGGTTATCCGTTCTAACAACATGCTCGGGCAATTTGGGAGATTAAAATCCGTTCGCTGCATTATTTATCGACCAGGAGCAAAGAGCAAGAAACTAAGAATCGGAGAGTTTGTTTCTAGTTTAACCAACGATTCAATCATTCATTTTGTGGTCGACAGACGTGTTCTGCGACCCTGCCCGGAATGACGTTGTGCCTGTAGCGTCGATCGATAGACTCTCCCAATCGATGGACTGCCCATGGAGCTTACCTCCGTGTACAATCTCAATAATCGTGCCTAGATTTGTCTATTTTTGATCGAAAACCTTCTTTCATATTGGAAACCACATTTAAAACCACATTTTAATGTTGCCCATCACGGTACATATCATAACCCTGATATATTTACGATTTATATGCAAAAATGACGTTGCCTTTTGAAATTTCAGAATAATGATCCTCGACCATCCTCCATAGTATCACATTATGTTAATTAGTCGCATACTTATTCATCTGCATACCCCACATACAAATAATTGAAATTAATGTAATTGTGGGCATTTGAATGAGATGAGATGCATCACACCAATTCGATCATGAAGTTTTTTGAAATCATAGTTTTCTTAAGATACTGTGAATACAGATATAGTGAATATAGTGAATTCAAGATGCTGTATTATATCATATTTTCGTTAATGCTCAAAAAGTGTCGATGACCGCTCTGAGAGTGGAAAATCGTTGATCGCAACGGATATAACTATCACAGTCTAATCCCTCTAATCCAGCTTGGCAATTCATTTCAAAAATACCAAGCAGGTGATTTAGATCAACTTAAATTTGAAGGTGTAGACTAACTTCATTTGAAAATAATATGCAATTGTAAGGCGATTGTCGTTATAGTCTGATTCGGTCGGTTCAACTATATATTCAAGAGAACTGGCAACCACTATCTTCATCGTCTGTTGTTGTTTTTTTTCGATTTACTCTGTACGCCAAGTTAACTTATTCCGAAACCTGACCGGCAACAACGTTGAACGCAAAGGCACATACTGGTTGACACCCTTCTTTTCAGCACGAGTTACTGCACTGTATAGATAGAGTGTTTGCACTTTTTGTTTGTATCTGGATGGTGTGCCTAGCAAGTTAGACTACTCAGACTACTGGAGTTTCTTCTCAGTGACATGCAGGCCATGCATGCAACGAACTGTCACGCGACATCGCGAGGTCAAGGGTTATCTCGAGATCTATCCGCGTGTTTAACGGTCTGAGTGGACATACGTGTTTTTAATATTTGCAGACACAAGGCTGCTGATAGTCGACTGATATAAAGGCAAAGGAAATCAAAATAGACATAATGTTTTTTCTTTAGAACAGGACTTGATTTAGAAATTATCAAAACTGCCTGCCAAACCGCAGTGTCACACATGGATAAATAAATGGACGAATAAGTTGGGACCCATTACGGTGATGGATAAGCAGAACCGGTGCAAAGTTCGTCAAGGAGCGCACAATTTTGACTGCATACCTACACGTCAGATTTCACTTGTGGGTTCTGCTGACCTGGTTTTCTCCTGGGATTGATGTCAAAGTGAAAGCTCTGCTTCAGCAGCGAGCGACTAGCAAAACTTTTGAAGAACTTTTGTATGTGTGACTTTGGGGTCATTCATGTGAACGTGAAGACGGACTATAATTTTGGACATTCGCCTATCTTATCAGGCATGCGTGTAAGCGTTGTTGTAGAACGATCTGAGCAAGCAAATATCTAATGCCGTAATGATAACGAACATGCACATCTAACCTCTGTGACACACCTGCGTTGAATTCAAATAGTACAGTGGTCGGTTTTTGTAGGTCTAGATCAAACACTCTATAAGAGCGACCGTCGTCCTGGATACGGTCTGTCACGAGTCGTATATGGGTCGGATCAGGAGATGACTTGCATAATACTTTCAGGAAAGTTTGGGAGGCGGTTACCTTGCAAAAGGTGAAAGACATGTATATTCAAGTTATTTTGAACCCTAATACAAAAGCAGAGTTGTGATGACTTGCACGCTAGTGATATACTTTCAGGAAAGTTGGGGAGGAGGTTACCTTGCGAAAGTTTAAAGACATGTATATACAGTTATTTTGAACCCAAATAGGCCTCCCTGCATCCGATCTGTCGTGTTATGACTCTGGTGATGGGTAACAGTCGATTTATGATGACCTTCCGTATATTCTTTGAAGGATAGGGTTGGCTGAAATTGCAATTAAAAATTCAAAACTTCATAACGAGTCATGTTTATCGCTAAACGTTTTCAAAAAGAAAAATTCGTCGCGAACACGCGCAGTTACACGCATGAAATATACATGGGACAGTCCGGGAACGTGCTCGCCTTGACATGCAAACGATCGATGACATACGGTAATGAAGCCAAAAAACTCCAATTGTGCAGGCTTGAAAGAAGGCAAAATCCTTGAGAATATCATCTATTAGGTGAGTCATAAACTTATTATGATCGAAAAAGGGCACAATATGATCAATCACAGAGTGGCCCTGATATAGACACAAGAAATTTCGATAGAGAGACAGCTGTCCGTTCTGTCGGGACCGCGGTACGATCATAATATCGGATTTATTGAAATATAAATGATAGTTATTGGTCTCCTTGAAAATGTAATCATAAAAATGCAGACCATCAATGCGTCGATTTCATGAGTTGTAAAAAACCATGCCATTGTCCGAACACCGTATTCCGTCCCCAATTTCACGATTCTAGAGGAGGGTGTGGGTCAGCTTTTGGGATATTGAGAAAACAGAAAAAAGCTAGGATGGCATATTTTTCTTGCCTCAGTAGGCAAAATTCACGAACAAATATTTTCGTTTTCAAGTTGGCGTTAGGGTCATTCTACTTGTTCTGACACCGGGGGATGATTGTTTTGATTAAGGGGAGACAGGTACGGTCAAAAAGGCGTGGGACAGCGCAGGGGGATTTGTCAAAGGCACCGGTGAAGAGCGTGATTAAAGCCACGGTGTTGATGAGTTAATTGCCCATTCTGCGGACGAAGCAAATGTAATGATTGATACTTGTACCACGACCATGTCAAATGTCGACTCGCCGCGTCGTCACACGATTGTTTTCTGCAGCGAAGTTGGCTCGAAGGTTAAAAGTAGCTTTACGACACTGAACCTTTGCAATACAAACTCCATATCTGATTCACCATATCAATCGCGGGTTGAAAGTTTTGTCCCGCTTCCTGTGCTGTCCGCAAAATAACGTAAATACAGGTCTATAGGCCACAATATGTTCACTGGAATCCTAGATTTCTACATTCGAATTGACGAAACGAGTGTTAGTCCTCTCAAAGCATTGCTAATTCTCAGTGACAACTTCTCTAGCATTAACGTGCTCGGATCCGATGGCATTTGCCCCGTGACAATACTACATGTATTAGTCTTGGTCGGCACTGACAAAGAACAGCTTCAAGGTCACGTCGAGTCACGCTACACAATAAATAGACAACAGAGTGGTCTCTCCCCACCTCTGCTGTCTTTGGCTACACGCAGACACATTAAGACAACAGAGAGAGAGAGAGAGAGAGAGAGAGAGAGAGAGAGAGAGAGAGAGAGAGAGAGAGAGAGAGAGAGAGAGAGAGAGAGAGAGAGAGAGCGCGCGCGCGCCCGGGGTAATTCTTTTTGATGGTTTCACGTTGCACATTTAAGGCGCAAGACACCAGTGCCTCTTCTGCCGCTGCTAAGGCAGAGTTACTTTGCAGTGCAAGTCTTAAAGAAGGATATTCTGTTAAGAGCTAGCAAGCCTTGACCCTAGGACTATTTCTGGAACACATTTTCACCCACTACTGACCCATACACCGAACACAAAGACAAGCAAGTTTTACGGACCACAGGAGCTGACAAGTGAGAATTTTCGTCGTCTGTGTTGTATCGGAAAAGTGAATAGCTCGTAGGTGTGTAAAGTACACCCTTCTTTCATTATTGTCCGCGTACCTGGCCCGTTTTCCTATTAAATTCTCTGTTTGCTGGTCGACACTTTTAAATCGTACAGTATTGTTTGCGAGCCTCAGGTACTACAATCGTAAACTGCGCATTGTACATGTACTTTCGCCGATGCTTCGCAAAAATATGACCCCGAATTCCTATACCACACCGTATGCCTTAGAGTGTCGAAACAGACTGATGTACACGAAGTCTGCAAACGGTAAAACATAAAGACGCCACTATGTTTTCAAGGCCTTCAAACTTTAAAAAATACCTCACGAGTCAAATGCACAAACTTGCGTGGGTGGCTAGGCAAATGAATGAATGAAGCCGTGCCAAAACCAAAGATCTCCTTGCAGATTGCTTCCATTTAATATCCTGCCAAGTTATCCTTTGGTATTCGCATGTTGCATTTAGTCTGGAACAATATATTCGGCACAACAAATGAAGACATTCGACAGCAAAAGTGCATTGGTCTTTAGTATCACAGGGAGGAGAGAGAATGTTGAAGTTGATCTTTTTTGGTAATGTCACTGAAATTTGTGACGATCTTGTGTCATTTTATAATACGCCGAAGTACACTGATGCATCGATGATTGATGTAACTACCGACAAAGGAATAAAGGGCGACGTTCCGACCATGCATTGTCACGTTTACGGACTTTAAATACATCGAGTATCAATGGTCAACGGCGATGGTCAACGGCGATGTGGCCCTGATTGACCGATGAAAGTGCTCCTGTTGACGAGCAAAGCACAATATTATTCCATTTCAAAACATAAATAAACAAAATGCTAAGATTGTTAGACAACGCTATATGATAGATGATCTCGTGAGACCAGTACAAGGATGGCCAATTACACAAATCACTGATGGGCTTTAACTTTTGCGAGATTTAAGTCTTTGATACACATATCCTTGCATGATGTAGTGTTGGCCAACAACATTTTATTATTAAAAATTAATATAGATTAAAATATGCTGAAAGGCGTTTCCTTACACGTTCGACAGATTTAGTACATGTACATGTATAGGCATGTATTCTGTTCACACAAACTCCCTTATCATTGAAGGAACTTGAAGTTGACTGTTCGACATGGTGATCAACAGTCAGTATAGGGCAAGTTCAATTTCGCCGAGGTCAAATTTTGCTACCATGCTAATTTTGCATAGAAACCATTGATAGCCTTGACTGAACTAATTGATTGTGGACGGAAAACTGGTACATGCGCACCACACAACCCGCCTAAGCTCTCTAATCACGGAGGTCAGGACGTCGATCAGACCTGGGAACCAAGCCTGCACGTGTGGAAGAAGTACACACAGGCATTGCGGTATCTATTTCCAAATGAGATCTCGAGAAAAGAAATCAAGCAAAAAGGGGTTTGCTGTGAGTTATTCTTGAGCCAAAGTCTCGACCTTTGATAGTCTGCAAAATGAACATGTACACCACATTTCAATGAATGTGAAAACTAAGTAATCTCATGCCTCTCCCTGTGTCGTTTGCTGATGACAAAGAAAATCCATAGGCTGGTGGCGAGTCTGATGAGGGCGCCCTTCATGTGCATCGAATTCGCATTTTCGTCGCATTTTCATGAAAGTTAATTTTTAACATTGTTGCGGGTATTAGGTGAGGTGTGTTTACTTAAATATACCAAGTACAGACCGACTTATAACGTTTACTGAAAATAACGCAAAATCGTTGACCAACAAAATTCGTACTTTGCTCAGGACCGCTGCTCTGCCTGTAACACAAAGCAGGTGGGACACTTTGCAAATATGGTGCCAGTTATAATAGTGACCCTATTCAACTTGAAAGACATACATACATACATACATACATACATACATACATACATACATACATACATACATACATACATACATACATACATACATACATACATACATACATACATACATACATACATACATACATACATACATACATACATACATACATACATACATACATACATACATACATACATACATACATACATACATACATACATACATACATACATACATACATATACATTCATGTATATGTATATATGTATATACATACATATCTATGTGTGTGTGTGTGTGTGTGTATTATGTGAACTAATCATGTGGTTTTTCAAGCGACCGAGTGCTTTTTTAATCTATTCATCATGCCCTTCTACCGTCGGCATATGTCAACAGGTGTCAGGTGGTAGTAACTTTAATGAGTACACGGAGATTTACTGAGACTCTTCAGAAAAGTGCACAGAGCATAGCGTTTTCAAACCCAGAACAAATAGCACTGTCTATGGTAGTGTCCTCTTCAAAATATAACTGTGGAGTAAAGTTTTTGTGATCGGTCGATCGATTGACATGGGGCAGGAGGCGGCGTCGGAAACTGGGCCGCAATCAACACGGCCCTCCCCGAACCGGCTACCTGTTATTGTATAACGTTTGGTACGATGTCTCGATGGAATCGCACTACTTTGGCGACAACACATCGTTTTAAATTAAACCGTCACGGATATTACTCGCTGTGAAGGTTAGCGTGCGAAAGGTTAAACGATAGCATTATTTCACAGGGCAGATTCATCGGTATTCATCGGCGAGGCGAGCGCTGACGGGGAAGTGGATTTCTCGAAGGTTACTGAGATTTTTGTATGTCTTTCTTTTCCTTCTTACACGCCAATATAGGTGTCGTTTTGCGCCCCCGCCTCTCAATTTTGAATATGTTTCTATTTCATGTACGAATGATTCTAGTATGAAAAACAGGGTATTCTAGGCACCTTGTTGTATTATCAGTTCTCTGTCATCTCCTGTTATCAAATTGATCATCATTGTGCGCAATGGCGACGCAATGGTACCCCTGTTCTTACATTTTACATCGATTTGGACTAAAAACACGGGAATTGAATTATTATTTTATACCTTTTTTATCCAGTTACGCCAGTCAAAAATAAAACTACATAACAAATGTGAAATCACTGAGGAACACACATACTGACAAATAGTACACAAGGACGAAGTCTCTTCCTTGATAAGGAATCACCTGACACACTGACGATGACATCGATAAGTGTTACAGGGAGACTTAATAGGTAGAAGACAAAGGTGCCCATAATTAGTAGACATTTTACTACCTCAGAACATCATGTATCAGAGCGCATTCCGGGACCCCTAATCTTCAGATAGTTCATCCCTGGTCTAAACTTTGACATGCATTTTTATTGTTCATTCATAAAGCTCTGGTATGGCTGGTCGAGGGGGCGGCATAAATGCAGGCACGGTTTTTAGGTACAGCCAAGATAAGCGAACATCCCGTCAATGTTTCTTATTTTAGAGGAAAACTATTACCCGGTATCATAATCGAGACACAACAAACGACAATAGTTCGACAGTGCGAGAAAAGTCCAACTTTCTTATCGCTTTCCGACGTAGGTACCTGCTGACCCACTTTGTGCGTGAGGCCCAGCTCAGGTGTCCTCGGTATTTATGAGTCCGAGTACGGTCAAAGAAGCTTAGGTTAGGACCGTGTATTGGTAACTTGCCAATTTGCCACCGCTAACATAGCTTCGGTGAATGGAATTTTATTGACTGGAACTACGTACGCGTTGACCGGCGTCGCTTATATGTATTTAGGCCTCGATTATATCTCCTGTGTCGCTATCTCTTGACATGCCACGATCGCCCAATACTGCTACTACACGACCTCTTCGGGTCCAACAAATACCGAGGATGCTTCGATCCGTGTAATTTCCGTGTCAAAGGTCCTCATGACAGTTAATGTGCCCATCAATACCAAACTATAGTTGTGCATTTACCTTCAAAGCACAAACATACATGTGCTTGTCTCTCGCAGTTACACAAGAATCGCAGTTATTTCAACAGCAGTTTAATAAGAAGCCAACACGTCTAAGTTGTCAGGGACTACTCAGTGACAGCCTGATACAGACGACACTAAAGGCTGTCTCGATAATCATGTCAACAGGTGGTGTTTTCGTAAACTTTTAAAAACAGTGATAATTTCTTTAAAAATGTTCAGTAACAGCAGTATTGACATTTATTGGATATTTGTTTCGTTTCCCGCTCGTGATACACGCCCCGACGCATCTCGAAATACACCTGTATGAGTTCGAGTTGCCCTTCGTATCGAAGACAATTGAACTTTTGTCCGGACGGAAATTATACTAAGTGATGTGAAGTATACAAGAAAACGAATGAAAACCAATCCTGCTCGATTCGTTGACCAGTTGGTCATAAAATATCAAATATATGGATAAATTATAATCACCAACAATCATGCAAATGACCATAGAGGGCAGCCTCTCTCTCTCTCTCTCTCTCTCTCTCTCTCTCTCTCTCTCTCTCTCTCTCTCTCTCTCTCTCTCTCTCTCTCTCTCTCTCTCTCTCTCTCTCTCTCTCTCTCTCTCTCTCTCTCTCTCATATCCGTCTAGGATGGGACCACTTTCCCTGTTTTTTTTCGAATAAGTTTCAATTTACCTCCAGACATCAAACAAGTAAAAAAGCTTTATCTGTTGTGTGGGCTGCACAAGAGAGGGGGAAGTTCGTACATCCTGTACGTCTATGGAAGTCAAGCTAAATACAATGTCAAATCGATCTGAAAAATATAAAGTCTTAAGTGTCTCAGCACTGCCCCTCATGATTGAGTTTGCCTCGATCAAACTACAATAATGGTGTGTTTTTTCACCCAACGTCAGCAGACGCATGGATCTTCCAGGTCTACGCACATCATTTGACCGTAGAATCATGTACTGGCTTTTTACCTCTTTAGCTGCATGCTGGTTTGATGGGTTTTCCATCGTGAAGTATTGATTGTTACTCAAGCAGTAGTTGGTTTAATTAGACAACCAGTCAGCCGGGTTTGGAAAGTCGAAGCACACA